>NC_084821.1:10065325-10365325 GCF_958449725.1 Rosa rugosa
GACAACACAGGGCCTCAAAACTATCAAGAATATAAAATAGAGCCCCAGAGGACTAACTTTATACTCTTCTCTTCTTTCTACGTTCACATTCTTTGATTGAGAGGGCTCAATTTTCTTTTTTTTATGGCTTTATTTTAAATAAATAAATATTAAAAACTAAAATAATATGAAAGAGGCCCCATCCGACCAAAACTTATCATTCTCCATTTGTTTTTTTGTCTCTCTCCCCTCCTCAATTCTCATCAACCTCAGTAGTCGGTACCTCATTACTCAGCCACTCAGGTATGATTCTTTGATTTGTTATTTACAAATAAATTAATGTTTGCTTTAGTATTCCTAATGGTTTGATTTTGGTTTTCAAATTGCAAAGGTCGTGGCTGTCTACCAATTTTTTGGAATTCTGGGAATTGAGAAAATTGGAGAAGGAGCAGTGAACAAACTCAGAGTCTCATCTGAGTCTTTGATATTCAAAGAATCAGGCTCTCTTACTCAATACTCACATTGATTTGCTTGAATTATAGGGAATGTTGCATTGTTGTGTTAAAATTTAGAAGCATGCCTCCTAAAAGAAAATGTTTATCTGGATATGCAAAACGTTTAGAGAAGAAAAAAGATGCAGAGTTGGTTCAATCTTTAAGGGGAAGTCTTGATAGGTTCATTACTAGAGAACCAGAAGGTTTGGGTGAAGATTTAGTTAATGTAGAGGCAGAAGAGCACACTAATAGGGAAGATAATGTGGAAGAGCACACTAATGGCAATGAAGTTGTATTTGCAATCAACTATGTTACAAGAAAGATTAAATGGACTTGCTTTGATTTCGATTGAGAATGAATATCTTGGAAAAATTAATTGTGATAAACTAATTCATGAGTTTGCAGCTAAGAAGGCAAGGAGATGGATTTTCAAATGAATATCAATCAGCTTGGCTGGAAGAACGTATTATTTTGAGGGTTTTGGATCAAGTATTTTTTTGTAATTATTTTTGCTGCAAACTTTACACTTGTATTGATTATTTAGCCTCTTTTGAAGGCTCATCTAATGAGGTATCATTAATCATATATTGTTGGCTATTTGATTTTATATTGTGAGTTTGTTCAAGTATAAATTTCATATAAGACTAAAGCTTGGAGGACTACATTTTAAACTTTCGCACATGACCTCTGAAAAGTTTCAGATGGCCCTGATTTTATGCCATATAGAGAGAGTTGGTGAATGATATACAAGCTAGTAAACTTTTGAATCCAATCTCTGCAAGAATAATGAACATATGATCACAACTGGCATATGCTACTCAAACATTGGTAATTGTAGATTTTCATTCACAAATAACTCAATTGGAAGTTGACCAAAAAAAAACAGAAAAAAAAAGTCACATGGCATGGTAGGTCATCCTTATTGGATGTGGCAGTCTCATTCAATTTCAATAGTTTCATTGGTCAATAGGGTTGAATACACTATTCACAAAAAAAAAAAAAATTAGGGTTGATTACACTTTGCACATTTCAAGTAAGTCCATATATTGGACGTATATGATCCTTGTTTTGTCGACGTATCGCTTCATGATTGAGGCTATTTTTGGACTAAATAAGGAGTTATTGGGTGTTTTGTAAAAACATCCTTTTTTCTTTTGGCAAAAAATCACAAATATATAGTCACTAAGTTATGACTCATTCGACACTTAACTCCTTGTATTTTCAACAATATCACTTAACTCACTCACTTTTACATCCGTCTTTCACTTAACTTACTGCCGTTAATTCTACTGTTAGAAGCCGTTAAAATTGAGGGTATATTTGTCAAAACGCATAAAAATACATTTTTAACTTAAAAAAAAATTCTAAATTTATTAGACTTTTTTTTCAATTTTTTTTATTTCTGAAATTTCTAATAAAAAGGGATTTTATTTTAATTTAAGTATAATTTGAAGAAAAAAAAAATTGTCTTTTTTTTTTTTTAAAAGTTAGAAATGCATTTTTTTAGTGTTGAGACAAATATACCCTTAATTTTAATGGCTTTTAACTGTAGAATTAACGACAGTGAGTTAAGTGAAAAACGGATGTAAAAGTGAGTGAGTTAAGTGATATTGTTGAAAATACAGTGAGTTAAGTGTCGAATGGGTCATAACTTAGTGACCATTTGTGATATTTTCCCTTTTCTTTTTGACTAAATTTTTTTCTCTTCTTTACAGTACGCGCACCATGCGCTTACCCTAGCAAATTATTGTCACAGTCTTTTCCCGTTCTTGCTCGGTTGTGCCGTGGCGTTGGCGCAAGCCTCTAGCTCATTGGCGCTCGTCAAGTGTGGCCGAACGGGATGTAGTCACAAGTGTATGACCTGGTATTTCTAGACTGGGGCGGGGTGGTTTAATCATCCTAGCTTTCGGTTGATGGCGGTGGCTGCACGGGTAGTGAGTGCAGGGAAGACGATGGTTACCGATTGTGCGACAGCGATCGGGTATTCGAAACTTGTAGTAGGAATTGGGGCGACGGTGGGTTTAGGGAGGGTGACGATGGGTGCCCCGATTATGGTGTCGACCATCATGGGATTGGGAGCTCGAGTTGTGGGGTTAGGGTGGTGCAGATTGTTCTACGTTGGTTCTCTATCGGCAACATGTGGTCGAGATCAAAAAGCGGTGTCCGCACGACGGTCTTGGAGGTGGGATGGTGGTGGCGGTGCTATGTGCTGCAACTATTGTTGGGCTCGAGTCACTAATTGGGCCTATTTTGGGCTTGGTAGGTCTGGGGCCTAGGGTATCTCTCTAGGTCCAGGATGCTTTATTTTTTGTTTAAGTTTTTTTTTTAGTTATTTTTATGTTTACTTGTTAGTAGCTGGGTTAATAAGTTGCTACCATTACTTGGTAGGACGAGGTTGGTCTGGTCTCGATGTATGCACCTTGAGTGCCTTGTATGCTCTAAATAGGTTGTGAGTTTCTTGCTTTGGCAAATGGTCTCAACCTTCTAGTGGCAGTAACGTGTTTGCTCTATGCAGACGACGAGTTCTTTGCTTGGTTAAATGGTCGCAGCCTCTTAATAGCAGGGTGAAACTAAGTGTTACTGAATTTATATTCTAATGGCAATATAATGAGAAAGCTGTTGTATTTGTAAACTGATAAGGGGGTGATTGATAAATATTTTATTTGTTATTTGTTTTGAATAAGATGAAGTACATCCTAGTCTACTAGGAGTCTGATAGTGTTTACCAAGTCTTTAGGTAAATCCCATGAACTCAGGAGTCATTTATCATGAGGTAGTCATTTTAGATTTTCTGCTTAGTTTGTTTTTTACACTTTATTCTTATAGAGCTTTTTTTTTTTTTTTTTTTTTCTTTCGATCAATGAATTATTCAATTCCAATACTCCTTTCTTTCATATTGTTTAGCTACTCTAACAAAGCTTGTTCTTTGTTAATCTTCATTCAACATGCTATCACAATTTATAGTCTACAACAATTAATACATTCTCGTACTTATTTCACTTTGCCAATTTACCCACGTATGCACTACGTGAAACATGCAACAATTAACGTTTTCCACACTACTTATGTCAATTGCTGCATTAATACTTGTGGGTCATTACTGTTTTTTTGTATGTTCGTGGGAATGGATTCCACGTCAAGTCTGTTTGTGGGGTGTGGAGACGCTGGCTGCTTTTGTTGATATAATATAAAAAAAGCTTGACTTACTACTAAAGAAGGAGAAGCACCTTCTTTTTCAAAAAGTAGTGTTTCGTGCTTGTTGCTTTAGAAAAATTGCTGTGAACACCAATCTGAACACGATCGATGTGCTTTCAAATGATAGTCAATAGACAGAAGACTTTTGACCAAAAAAAAAAAAGAGACAGAAGACTTAAAAATTGAACAGGGTAAAGTCTTAGAAGGTGTGTAAAGGTGACTTGGACGATCTATTGGTGTGTATGTGTTTGTGTATATATGATTATATATACCTATTAAGAATCATCATTCTATGCAACTTCTTAACTCTGTTTTCTAGCCCTTCTGCTCCCAAACCAGCAGTGTGTAGACCACTATGGCACTTACAAATGAGAAATGTGATCATTTAACTCCTTATGTCATCCTCTTCATCTCTTTTATCTTATCAACTGTCATTTCTACAAACCCTGCATGCAACAAAATGGATCATGATTCTCTTTGGTCCTCTTTTGACATGTCTTCTTCTCATTTGAATTGGTCCTCTGATGAATGTTGCCATTGGGAGGGCATCACTTGTGATAGGGCTGGTCGGGTCACCCATTTATCATTGCCCTCTAAAGGCCTCAAACTCAATGTAGGTAATATTTTTCCCTCATCATTTCCTGTCAACCTTCCACATCTCACACACATTAATCTCTCCCACAATTCACTTTATGGTTCACTTGATCAAACTGGATTCTTGTCATCTTTGAGTCATCTTGAAATCCTAGATTTGAGCTATAACCTCCTTTCGGGAGAACTACCATTATCTCTACTATCTAGTGATATCTGGATGCTGGATTTGTCCAGTAATCACTTCCACGGTGCAATTCCATCTTCATTATTCCGACAAGCTAGAAATTTGACCAGTTTTAACGTGAGAAACAACACCTTCTCAGGTTCTATCCCATCCTCTATTGGATTTTTCCTTCAATGACTTCAATGGTAGTATTTCTGGTGGTCTGGGGATGTGCTCGAAACTGCGCATTTTTCGTGCTGGTCATAATAATCTCTCTGGTGTACTTCCAGATGATATCTATAATGCTATAAAAATTGAAGAAATTTCATTATTTCAAAATTCACTCGATGGTATTAGTGAAAGCATTGCCAACTTCACCAACCTCAAAATCCTTAATTTCAACTCTAATCACTTAAGCATGCTCCCAAGGAGTCTTGGCAAACTTTCCAAATTGGAACTCCTGCTCCTTCAGTTCAACCATTTAAGTAGTTCTTTCCCCTCATCTTTAATGAATTGCACCAACCTTTCAGAATTGATTCTGAATTACAACCGATTGACAGGTGATATCTCGAAGCTCAACTTCTCCAAACTTAGTCAACTTACTAAACTAGATCTAGGGAACAATTTCCTCAGCGGTATCATTCCAACAAGCATTTACTCATGCAAGTCCCTACGAGCAATTCGACTGACCTCTAATTACCTAGTGGGAGAAATAAAGCCAGAGATTCTGTCGTTGAAATCCTTGTCCTTCCTCTCGCTTGGTTATATTGGACTGAAGAACATCACAGGGGCAATGAAGATTCTGTTGCATGTAAAAGGTCTAGAATTCCTAGCCTTTCCAGGTAGTTTTGTAGGTGAGGAAATTCCGGCTGATCTTGGCATGGTCGATTTTGATGGATTCCAAAATCTCCGATTTTTATCTTTTGGTTTTAGTGAGCTCACTGGTCAAATACCTGCATATTTATCTAAGCTCGAGAAGCTGGAGGTCTTGATTTTGTGTAATAATAGAATCAGAGGGCCAATTCCTAGTTGGTTGGGGACTCTTCCGAGGCTCCGTTCTATATACTTGGGATCCAACCGGATTTCAGGTGAATTTCCTAAGGAACTGTGTGGACTGCCCATGTTGGTATCTGAACAGACTGTAGCTCAAGTAGATAGTAATGATCTTGAATTGCCTGTCTATTCAACCAGTGGGGTATTGGTAGTCAGCCAGGAAAATTTCCGTTACGTTTCCCCAACGATAGACATAAGCATGAATATCATGAGTGGTAAAGTACCCATTGAGATTGGCCAATTGCAGCTTCTCCATGAGCTGTATCTTAGCAACAACAACTTCTCCGGCAACATTCCAGAGCAGATATCTAAACTCAAGAATTTGGAGAAACTGGATCTCTCCGAGAATCATTTGTCAGGAAAAATCCCATCATCATTGGCAATCCTTAATTTCTTGAATTATTTTAATGTCTCATACAATAATCTCGAAGGATCAATACCAACAAGCACCCAGCTCCAAAGCTTCAATGCCTCTTCTTTTGAAGGGAATCCAAAACTTTGTGGTGCCCCACTTCCGGTCAAGTGCCTACTGATTAACGGCACAAATGCAGATGATAGAAAGACTCCAGATTATGTGGAGAATGGAGATCAGATTCAAATTCCATGGTTTCCTACTTCCCCTGTTCTTGGGTTCATTGTAGGATTTTTAGGAGTTTGTGGGTCTTTGGTGCTACAGAAGAAGTGGAGATATGCATATTTCGAGTTTGTAGAGAGTGTTCAAGATAGGCTTTGTGCGACTTTTAGTTGTGTGTGTGGCCAAGTTAGAAGCTAGAGTACTCTACTCTTTTTCTTTCTTTATGTTTTTCTGGTTGTTTTCTTTCTTGTTTGGTGATGTATTTGTTTTCAATAAATTTCTGTTGCCTTTCTACTTGTTAGGCTCTATGTGACTGTATGTCATATATGTATGTGTGTTGCTTTTGTACTACAAAATTTTATGAAGACACTACCTTCAAATAGCCAACAAATTGGTACGGTTTTTATCAGAAAGCTCGCTGGGTCAGAATATCTGAAAAACTTTGGCAGTGCAAACCTCTATGTTCTCCTATAAGTTTACCTAGTCGATCCTATGCTAAAGTATACAAAATTACAGCGATTTGATGAAATATTATTTTTGAAAACATGCAAATGGTTTCTAAAGATATGGTCTGGAGTAAAAGCTACGGCTACTCAAAGTAGGCTACAAGTTTCCAGTATAAAATACTTTCTTCAGTTCCCAACTTCCTACCAACTTTGAGGCTCCTAATCAGTCTCGAGTTGCTGAAATGGTAGTATGCAGAGTTCTTGATCACTCTACATGTTTTGTTGATAAAACAAAATATGGATTTGTACCCAAATAGTGAGCTAAGAATTACTCGGGACACTCATCTTTAATTGTAAACCAATTAAGTTCCTTACCATTCTAATCTATAGTCTATGTTTAGATTCTATTCGAAACGCATTCAAGACTCAGGTTATATACTGACTATATATACAAAGGCTTAAACCAAATTACACAAGAACTAAGCTAAACAAATGTACACAAACGGAAATGTTGAAGATGAAATAGGTTCAGGAATTGAAATACGTACACCTTCCAAGCGTAGTTGGATCAATTGGCAGAAGCTGACCCCCCGACTATTTCCTTCGGTTATCCTTATTCTCTCTTTAATTTTGTATCTCTCTTCTATACTCTTATCTTTCTCACGTTTATTACCTTCCTTTCTTCTTTCTCTCTAACTCTCATCTTTGGTTTTGGCTGCAAATTAGTTTGCTCCTATTTATAGGATCGACTACTCTGTATAGACTGGGCCATCAAGCAAAGATATTACTATAAAATGAGAACATAGG
The DNA here is from genome assembly GCF_958449725.1 of Rosa rugosa. NCBI lineage: Eukaryota > Viridiplantae > Streptophyta > Magnoliopsida > Rosales > Rosaceae > Rosa > Rosa rugosa. The sequence goes on from NC_084821.1 coordinate 10,072,631, forward strand.
TACAATCCTATCTTAATCACCAAGTATTGAGGAGATGGTCATGAATATCCCTATCTATAATCTGCAGGTTTCAACTGTTAACTACATCATAGACACCCCAAGCGAATTGAGCGAACAAAAGTTGATGGCAGTAATCTAGAACTTTATTATCAATCATAATCAAACTTCAACTGCCACAAAAAGAATGATGCCGCTCCAGCTCTCTGTCTAATTAATTAGTATCCAGATGCACAGAAACTTGCAAATGGTAGCCTTGCGTATACTTAATAAGCTATTTAAGCATATAAGTATATACTTAAAAATTTGGGTTCTCACAGTAGGCAACTAAGTTCTGAGATCAATCAATCAAACCGCGTTCCACATATATCATCCTCTCCATTCTGTACAGTGCGTATCCTGCAGCATGAACTTAGTCCCTTCCATTTGGTTCTACAAATTGCCAAGGGGTCTAGCGTATGCATCCTCGTTGGGGAGGTCAGACTTCGGATTCCCTCATATCCTCACTCAGCTTGTGGTTGCTGAAAAATTTGAGGGAGGCAGACCGGTGGTGGTTGTGGGAGGCATGGCGCGGACATTTATGTCAATAGGCAGCAAACGATACTGAATGTCCAGCTCCTGGAAGATCCTTACCATCTCTTCAAGTAAAAGGGCTCTTCTTTCCCACTTTTCTCCCACATCTTGGAAGTTCATCTTATGTGTCAGCCACAATGCATACCTCATCTTATTTAATTCTTCTACATCCTTCAATACGATCTGTACTTGAGGATACCAGTGCTCCTTTTTACTTTCAATGTAACTGTAAATGCGACCATTGGAAATAATTGATAAACAGACATTGAAATACATCATAATAACCCAAATTAGGAAGTAGAGAAAGACTTTTTTTCACATATACCTTATCATTCTCTGTTTCATAACAGCAATCTTATCTTGTGGAGTAGATATATGGACACAGAACTCAACAGCATCTCCTGTGTCCGGACTACGATAGAAGTTATTGATGGGCATAGTTGAAAGTGTACTGTTCGGGTACACGATTTTTATGTTGTCATACCTTAGAAAAACTGTAGTCAAGATATTCATTTCTTCTACAACCATCTGAGAGTCATTGATAAAACAATTTTAGACCAGAGACATGAAAATGTGAGAAATTGAATAGAATTTCACACAGGTAGAGATGGAACTTACCTGTACTCCTTGAATTTCACATCGATCTCCCACGTCAAATGGGTGCATAACAAATAAAAATATGACTGCTTCAAATACTGTCCTGCAAGTGTTACCAAAAACAAATGCCACGACCACAAGCTGAGAAGTTGCATAAACAAGATTGGCGCTGGTGACAATATCCAGCACAAGAAGCCATATAACTATAATAACAATGCCAACTATTACATCCACCACGTGTCGAAGTCTGTTCACCGCTGTTTTGGTGTCATTCAGTGTCAAAGAAAGTGCTCTCCGTTCTCTAAAGCAGTTGACCTGTACAAGTAAGCGCAGATTGTATATCAAAACTAGAGGAGACCTATCCTTTAGACAATGTTTTGTAGAGATGGCCGGGGCTTTTAAAGTTCCTGGTTGTGTACTTCTATGCAGTCACAAAAGAAATTGTTGCCAATAATTATACATGCTGTTAGGTTTCTCAGTTCGGGTTGATCAACTTCTTCTGTTCCTTTTTCCCTGCCTTACTAAAATCTACGTTGGCATATTGGGCGACCAACATGACCAAGCCTTAAAACCTAACAATTCTGTCTAGAAGACAACTTAATTGATGCTTACCACCCAATTTTTCAAGGAATTTTTGCGGATTCTGCGAGTCTCGGAGGCCCCTTCAAAGAGACTCATGGTCTTTAAAGCCTCCTCTTCTCCCATGAAACGCAACAAATCCTCCAGGTAGATGTGCCTGCCAGAAAATGAGTAGATTGAAAGATGGAATTTCATGAAGAACATATTGCTAAAAGAACTATGTACAAACCAATAGTCCAATGAATATCTATAAATTGGAAAGTATTGAAACTGCACATGTTCTGTTCACGGAGAAACAAATAGGAAAACCATAACACAGTCAAAGCCAAGTAAAGAATGCAGAAGCAAAAACACTAAAATGGGAAGAAATTGATACATACTTTGAGCCAGGCCGTGCCACATTGCGAAATATCTTTTTAGCTGCAGCCTTTGCCTCAACTTCACTTTTGATCATAGTATCACCCTCATCCTGAGCGCTGGAATCCAGAATTTGCTCATCGAGTGTCGTAAGATGCCCTTTTCTAACAATGTTCATTAGCCTCTTCATATTCCAAGCAGATACATTCTTTGGATTGAGCCTATGCAAATGATCAATGGTAATTGCAGCCTCCTCTGTCTTCTTGGACATTGTTGGCCTTGAAAACTTGCCACTTTTTCCCCCAAGCCCCCCACTTGCAGCAATGAACCTCCCACTTCTCCCAGAGCCACTCCCAACCGCCCTCCCAATTCTCGCAGAAGGGAATGCATTTGATCTGAGGTCAGGAGGCATAGTTGCCCCAGCATTCTGTAACTTCCTAACCTCCTCAGCAAGCCTCTCTTCTTCATCCTCCGCATTCTGTACCTCAATCAAGGGACGCCCAGAGAGAGTTTGGATCACATACTGATTAAAAAGCGCGTCCTGAATCCGATCAAAGTAGGATCTAACGTGGAAAGAGGAAGCAAGCACCTTCACAACCAGGGTCTTTAACAACCATAGCAAAACCCCGATCAAGAGACAAAGCAAACCTTTCGTCACATACTCTAGTATTTTGCTATTGGTTTCCTGCTCAACCTTCCTGATTAGCATGAAATGCCAAGCCGTCAAAACAAAGCCAAGCCAAATACAGTTCTGCACAGCCCTTCTGATCCCATAAACAAAATACAACACCCTCTTGCGCAGAAGGAAATTCCTTTCCACGAAGAACACCATGATCTTTATCACCCAACCCGAAACCAGCCTCCCGCAAATCGAAACCAAAATCAGCACCTCCCATTTCCACAGCTTCAATTTCCACAGATGCTTCTGCCTCAAAACTCTTAGAGAAAGCGTGCAAACCAAGGCACCAATGATCAAAACCAAACTAAGCCATTGGAGCAGAGTCAATGCATCTAGTTTTACCCTCTTGTACTCATCAGGCAGATCCTCTTCCAAAAACGGGTCCTCGTCGTCATCGTCGCCGCCGCCGCCTTTCCCCAACATCCCGGACTTCATCGGACCCGATTTCGGGACCCGAACCTCGTCCCAGCTTTCAGGCGGGTCTATCAATCTAGACTTGGTCTTTAGCCTCAACAAATTGTTGTTCTGAAACGAAGCCTCTCGCCGAAACGATTTGTTCGACGAGCACCTAATGACGTCGGCTCCGCCGTTACTCAACCGACTGCTACGACGTCGTTCGTCGTCAACCACGGAGTCCTTGTTTCGCCTCCGAACAGAATCGTTCCCCGTCTCGGGGATCGGGAGATCCGACCTTGCCGGCGATTGGAACGACACCTTGAGCTCCCGCGACGCCTCGCTGATCCTCGGAGGCTCCGCCAGCGGCGGTTTTTGTAGCTCGTCCATCTCCAAATCCATGTCCAACGACACGTCGCCTCCCGAGGCTCTCTGCTTCTTAAGGTACTGCCCTATCAGCTTCGTCGGCGGATCCTCCTCCGCCGCCGGCGCAGTCTGCTTCCCCCTCTGCACGAAATGAAAGCCCCCGCTGCCGGCGCTTCCATCGGCGGGGATAGTGCTCCCGTCGTCCTCCGTCCAAAAATCTAAACTCGATTCCCGCCAAATCATCCCGCCATGCTCTACTTCCCTGACGTTTTCTCTGATGGTTGTTGCTGAGGAATCGCCCTCGTCGATCTTGACGATGACCTCTCGGCGGTGGTGGCCCGGCGAATCTGAGGCGATGCTTGCCTGGTTCTGGTGATCAATTAGAATCGGGAGCTCCTCGTGGCTGTTATCTTCTACTGCTCCGGCTGAGATCTTTCTCATGTGTTTGCTCGACCCATGGGATTTGAATGACTTCTTCAGCGAAAAATCCATCGGACACTGATTCTTATTCAAATAAAAGCAACCGTTTTCTGATCAGAGTCACTACAGCAGCATTTCACAAATATCAACCATAATATTACGCGTACGTCAATCATAACTGCAATGTCAGCCTGTCCAAGAGTGGATCAAAACTCTCCACAGAAGGAAATTGTTACAAAAGAAGCTATACTATGACAGAGAAAATCTATATGGTTTTTCTACAGAGAAGTAGCTTGTATTTCAAGCTGGCAACATGAGATGCATTTTTCGGTGAGCAGAGAAGAGGAATACCAAATGCAAACATTTTGTAATTATTTCGAAACTTATAGTTGAAACCATATGTTCATTTGAGTTATCTCATACTGTGTAGTGCACAGGGCTCAACAAGTTGTAATGTACTGAGGAATACAAAATCAGAATGCAGTACTTAATTGCTAAAATATGAATATATAGAAGAGCAAAATCTGCAAATATCAAGTTGAAACAGCAAACAATATATGCACTAACAAATTACCAGAACCTTTGTACGTATATGGATCTCATGGCTCTATGTATATGTATGTGTCTATATATATATATATATATATTATCACGCACGTTTCATCAAATAATCACGCAGCATACAAATTTATAATCTAAATAGATCTCAAAAATTCAATTTCGAGGTGCAAAAATTAGGAGAGATTCTGGTAATTGGAGACGTACTCTGCTCCTTGAGCTGATTGATGGCCTCTCAAACGGAAACCCCCTCTCCTGGATCGTCAAATAAACCCATCCATCTGATTATTGATAAGGCCTGTCTCTCTCCCATGGCCTCCTTCCTCAGTCACACCGTACCAAAAACCTGAAACTATGATCTCGAAACCCTATTTTGAATGTTCCCATTGGTATTTCTAATGCATAAACACTCTACCTGGTATTCTTTCTGCAATCTTGTCCCTTCTCGAGAACGACGATGGAGACGGTGTGATATGTCTAGCGGAGCAATTTTTGTTACATTTGGTCAATGCGTGAACGACCAGAAGCCTGTTGCTTTGGCTTTCCAATTAAACCATGACTATGTTTAAACGATTGGCTGGGGTTGCGCCACATCAATGGCTGGTGTATTCTCTCCATTGATTCATGAACCTGGAGTAGGATTCGGGCTTTTTCATACAATCACAAAATTCTAAAAAGATGTTTTATATATATATATATATATATATATATATATATATATATATATATATATATATATATATATATATATATATATTTTTTTTTAATCAAACTTAATCTAGCCCTAATCCAATTCTCATCCCTCCTCACCACTTGGACAACGTATTTTTATTATATGAAATTTCTGTAATTACTAATGTTAATTGGAAAGATTGTCTTTGAAACATGAAAAAGTAGGTGGATAACAATTCTAATTCTAAAATATAGGAATAAGCTAGATGATGCAGCTCTTGCAAATGTAATGTCAACTGTGACTAAGGGGATTTCAAGAATTACTTAGTGTCGTGACTCAATCTTCGCACACTAAAATTTATGTGTTCTCCTCTCTTGTGAGATGAGTAATTATTCTATGTATGATGTTGAAGGATGTTGACATTATGTGTGCCTCTACAAACTAGGGTTTAGAGTTGTAATAGGAGAAGGTTCTAGGTATTCAATGTATTCGGATTCTATTACCTTTTATGTACGTTGTAACTCCCTATATAAGGGCTCATATTATCAATAATAAAGACACAATTACAATTCTCCTACAACGCTAACCCTAGCCGAAAAAGAAAAAAAAAACCTAAAAACCCTAAACACCAAAATCTGCAAGGAAACTGCGGTAGATTTTGATTAAATAGTCTTTCATTTTCCAAGAATTATGTAATGGCAATTGTGCCTTAATGAATAAATGACATTTGGTTTTAACTCTTTCTCACTAGGCGTACTCAATTAAATATGATGTCTAGGAAAGTAATTGACATTAGTGGTACTTAAGAGAGCCTCGCTCCACCGACATCTCTCTCTACTTCCCTGGTCATATTTGATTGGAATTACGTACTAAACGGATTGAGTGACTACGATTTGTCTAAAGTTTGATTTTTATGGATTAGACTTTGGAAACTTTGATGTAATCATTGGCTATTAATAAAGTGTCGATTCTTTTACTTCATGTCTTGGACATACATTAATTCGAACTTTATTTGAAGGATATAAGAGCCAATGGTTTTCATGTGGAAACACATTGTGAGAATGGACAAGAGTTCCTTTGCATTAGGGGTGAGTTCGGTTCCGAGGCTAAACTGAAAACCGAACCGAAATTAAATTCGGTGCGGTTTTTCGATTTTCAGAAGTTGACACCGAAAACCGAACCGTTCCGTTCGGTTCGGTTAGGCCCAGTTTCGGTTTTTTTTTTTTTTTTTTTAAACAAATTTTTACCAATTATACTTCTTTTATATCGTAACTCAAGAAGTATTTGTTTCTTCAAACCTGTAATAATAATCTATAACAATAAGTTTACAAGTTTACTAATACATGCTTTGTACTTCAATAGACAATAATTAATAATTCCATATACTTCAATAGACAATAATCTATCATTCCATACTTTATAGTCCATAAAACTCAATTGATATAGTCTATATACTTGAAAAGTTGATAAAATTCCATACTTCTAGCATCAACATAGAGTCCAAAGTTTCATACTTCAATATCAAATGGTCAAAAAATATAGAGTCCAAAGTCCATAGGTACATCAATACGAACCTCACAGATTAAAAATGTATATTCAAAACAAGACTAAACATCACAAAAATAAACAACCAACATCAACATATGAAACAGGACAATGGCATGATCTCAAGGTCGGATAGATGAAGTCTTCGACTTTGGAGGTAACATTCAGCTCCGACTACTCCCCACTGCAGCTCCACATGGCATCTTAAGCATCTCTACATTAGTATAAGAGAATAATAAAAAGAACAACATTAGAAAAGAAATACATACAATCATATATAACATAAATATTACAACTTCATTAGCCCAAAAAACTTGCACTAAGAAAATACAAACAATTACCTCTTTCTGCTTCTTCACACAACTCCATCTCCTCAATAGTAGGCATATGATGTAGATACACATTTTCACTCCTAAGCCAATTTTGTGTACATATCAAGGCCTCCACCATTCTAGGACTTAGGGAGCTACGGTACGGATCAATAATCCTTCCACTCGTGCTGAAGGAAGACTCCGAAGCTATGGTTGACACCGGAATAGCTAGAACATCCTTTGCAATGCGGGCCAATATAGGATATTTACAAACTCCATTCACCCTCCACAAATTCAACAAGTCAAAGCCTTCACCATCTCCTTCAATAGGATCTCCAAGATATCTATCCACATCGTTGTTTACAATCCCGGCTTTTTTTGCTCTTCTCCTTTGCTCCTTCTCTTTCAATCTCTTTTCTAACTCCGTTAGACCCTTACTTGAACTAGATATCTCCTCACTTGATACTTGAGAACCACCAACCTCACCAACACCACTTCCCCTTCCCTCTTCCTCATACACCTTGTAAAGATCATACAAGAGATCCTTAACACTCTTTGTGTTAGCTTCTACCTTTTCATCCATATCTCCATCATCAAGAATCTCAAAATAATCAACAACTTTATCAAGTTTATGACGTGGATCAAGAACAATAGCAATGAAAAGATAGTGATTCAACTTATCAAAGCTACCCCAATACTTGAGAAACTTATCTTGCATGGGTGATGCAATCTCAGACAAACATGGGTTGTTTTGTTCTTGCAAGAGACCATAAATAGAGAGTATATCACCAAAAGTACTATGAACGGTAGGAGAATTAGAACAACATACTTTCAAAGTGATTTCATAAAATGGTCTCAATAAATCCACAAATTGCTCCCCATATTGCCAATCAACACTTGCTGGTGGCCCTTGTTTTGGCTTGTCACCCTTATCACCTTGGAGCCATGACCAAAAATTACCCGCATCTTCAACCACCATTCTATCAAAAGCTTTTTGAAATTTCAAAGCCCGCTCCAACATCAAGAATGTGGAATTCCACCTAGTAGGGACATATAAAATCACAAGCCCTCTGCACTCTAGTTTCACCCTCTCAACACATTCCTTGAAAAAATCAAGCCTTTGTGGAGAGGATCTAACATACCTCACCGCATTGCGAATGGCGCCAATAAACATCTTCATCACACTCAACCCATCATTGACAATCAAGTTAAGAATATGAGCAACACACCTCATTTGCAAATTCTTCCCTCCATGCAAAAGTGCATTAGGGATACCCCAATCACCTATCCTCCTACTCAACTCCTTCAATGCAACATCATTTGACGAAGCATTATCAACGGTGACTGTGAGAATCTTCTCTATACTCCATTCTAACAAACAATCCTCTAATAGCTTAGCTATAACATCTCCCTTATGACTTGGAATCACACAAAAATTTAAAATTCTCTTATGCAACACCCAATTATCATCAATAAAATGTGCAGTGAGGACCATATAATTAATGTTTTGAATAGAAGTCCAAGTATCGGTTGTAAGAGACAACCTATATCTACTCAATTGATCCATCAATATTTTCTTTTCCCCCAAATAAAGCTTAAGAACATCCTTTGCTATTGTCTTACGAGAAGGAATTCTTCAATAAGGAAGAGCTCTACCCATAAAACGCCTAAACCCCTCTCCCTCCACATGAGAAAATGGTAGCTCATCTAATATAATGTACTCCACACATAACATAGATAGCTCTTCTGAAGTGCATTCTACACTACATACCTCAGTAGTTGGTTTTTTAAAAGAGAATATCTTTTGCCTTTTAGCTTTCAACATCTCAATATTGGGGGGATACTTTGGACACTTGTCCATATGATTTATAAGGGAGGTTGTACCATTCTTCCTAGGATCGGCATAGTAAACTTTTCCACAATAATTACAGTTAGCCTTAATTCTACCATCCACCATATCCCTCCCAAAATGATTCCAAATATCTTACCTTTCTTTCCGTTTCAACGCCTCAAGCACGCTTTCCGCACTTCCATCATCTTCAAACTCGGTTGCTTGACTTCCTTGAGTTCCTTGAACTTCCGGAGTTGCAGCAGAAGTTCCTTCGTGGGGAGGTATTGGTGTTGTAGATTCACCAATACTAGTGTTGATCTGCAAAACAGAACAGAAACTGCAATAAGTAACAAAACACACAAACTGCAAACATAAATAGTTTTGATATATAAGAAACAAAAAAGAGAAACTGCAGTTTTAAGTGCAAGATAGAAACTGCAAACATAAACAAATTGAATGAAACTGCAATAAGAAACAGAAAACCGAAACTGCAATCACATTTCCAGAAACTGCAATCACAAAATTCAGAAACTGCAATCACAAAATCCAGAAACTGCAATCACAAATTCCAGAAACTGCAATCACAAAATCCAGAAACTGCAATCACATAAACCGAAACTGCAATCACAAAATCCAGAAACTGCAATCACATTTCCAGAAACTGCAATCACAAAATCCAGAAACTGCAATCACAAAATTCAGAAACTGCAATCACATTTCCAGAAACTGCAATCACAAATTCCAGAAACTGCAATCACATTTCCAGAAAATCCAAATCCCATAGCACTTAAAAGAAACAAAATTGGTACCTGAGATGAAGAAGTTGATTTCGGATTAGCACCGGAACTAGCAGCAGCAGATTTAGATTGCCTCTTCATAATGTTTGCTACTGATCACTCCTATTCAAATTGAATGAGTTGTAATTTCAATTAGCTTACTGCATATAAAAACAGTAATATATAGTCTAGTATAAAAGCAATTGAAAATCCACATTTCAAACCTAAAATCAATACCTTATTTCAATCACTCCATATTTCAAACCTCAAATCAATACCTTGTCATTCAAAAGCAACTGAAAATCCACATGATACTAATCATAAATTGAACTAAGTTATTCAATTTGTCAAAATGAACTAAGTTATTCAATATTCAAAAATAAACAACTTTCCATTTATTATTGAACTAAGTTATTCAATATTCAAAAATGAATAAGACACACAGACCAAGCATAAGACACAGTGACACACAGACCAAGCATATACCATGTTACCGAAAATAAAAATCAGAAGCATGCCAAGAGTAGACTGAATTGAGAATTGTTACAGTACTGAACAAGATTATCGATCAATGAACCAATCTGCAAATTTCCAACCATTTTCAATTTTCAAATCAATGAACTTACTACACTTGGATTCAAATACTCAAATAGGTATACCTGAAACTAAAATACTCAAATAGAGAATCGGTTCTGGCGAAGGACACAGTCAACACAAAGCCTCTTCTTAACTTCTTCCTCCCTTGCTAAAGCACGTTCCAGATTACTCAAGTGGACAATTTCTGAAACAAAACACAGGTACACTCAATACTAGTACAAACTGATTACATGTTGAAAGAGAAAGAAACATTACTCAACAATGGTTAAACATTACTCATAAGATCCATACAGAAACTGAATTCAAACCCCCTAAGTTAGAGATTGATATATAGTGTTATAAAAACGAAATTGAAATTTAGAGTCAATGTCTGATTTTAATACAGGAAAATCTTTCCAGAAGAACCCAAAACGAAGCTTACCTCAGCAGAATTGAATCAATAACAAGAACTAGATGAACTAAAACGAAGCTTACCTAAAACGAAGATCGATGAGGTTTTGCTCATAAAGCCTAAATCGACGAGGTTGAACCGTGATCAAGACAGAGGTCAAAGAGAGAGGGAGAGGTCGAGACTCGGAGGTCGAGGCTGAGGCCGAAACTCGATCGGGGCTGAGGTGGAAACGCGGTCTGGGATGAGGTCGAAACGCGATCAGGATTCGGGACAGAGAGAGAGGGAGGTCAGGGCTGAGGTCGAAACGCGATCGAGCTGACGTTGAAACGCCGTCAAACGCCGTCGATCACTTGATCTTCGATAATATCGGGACTGAGAGAAAGAGTGAGTCACTGTGTCTGAGAGAGGAAGAGAGGCGGAATGAATAAGGCAGAGGCAATGAGCGTCTGAAGTCGAGCCTTTTAGGTTTTTAGGGTTACATACAAAACGACGTCGTATTGGGGAAAAATTGAAGTTCGGTTCGGTTTCGGCCGGGTCGAAACCGAAAACCGAACCTATCAGATTCGGTGCGGTGCGGTTTTTTACTTTTCAGTGCGGTTATTTTCGACTTCGGTTCGGGTATCGGTGCGGTTTTTTTCGGTTTTCGGTCTCGCGAGCCCACCCCTACTTTGCATCACCTCTAATGACTACAGACATAAACGAGTATTAGAGAAACTTATGTGTCGCTCTAGTGGGTTGTATGCAACCACTATTCGAGTCATTGAATCCAACTATGTCATGATCGATGATTTATGGGATTCTGACACATATAGGCTTTGGCATGACCGTTTGGGACACCCAGGTCGTGACATGATGATCCGTGTATTAAAAACTTTACACGGACTTCCATTTTTCAGAACGAAAAGAAGTAAGAACCAAGAGTTGGTTCGAGGAGCTGCACATGCGCCTCATGGCGCCATGATTGTGCAAGACTGGCCACACATGGCCAGCACCGCCTACCCCCTGCGGCCAATACATGGCATTGACGCCATGTATGGAGACTTGGCTCCCCTCTCTACTTCTCAAAATAAATTGTGACATTCTGGCTTAACCAAAACCTTCATTGGTTTATTATAAGGCCAATCTTTCGTTCTGTAAAGCCTATTTTTTTAAGGATCACGACCATCCTATGCAAAGGACACTAAAGGAATAATTTCATTCTTACAAAGAATCCAAGGGGATTCTGTGGATCGACTCAACCAACTTGCGGACTGCTTAGATGTTTTATGTTGTTGGTTGATATGTGGACACGCTGGTCACATGTCGCACTATCGTCCACTCGTAATGCTGCTTAAGATGAACTCCTAGCCTAAATCATATGGCTACGGGCTCACTACCCAGATCATCCCGTTCAGTCAATTCGACTTGAAAATGCTAGAGAGTTTACATTGAAAATTTTCGATGACTATTGAATATCATTGGGTATTGATATCAAGTATCATATTCCCATGTACACACCCAATTGGTCTGGCAGAAAAGCCACCATTAAAAGACTACGATGGTAGCCCAGACTTTGGTAATGCGCACCAATATTTCTGCTTGGGTTATGCAATATCGCATGCAGCTATGCTAATTCATCTACGACTCATAGCAGCCACTCAACTTTTATTTGCGTTACAGCTAGTGACTGGGTTCGGGTCTAATATCTCGTACTTATGCATATTTGAGTGTGCGGTTTATGTGCCAATTGCGCCGCCACAACGCATCAACATGAGTCATTACAACGAATGCATATATATATAAGTCCGCTACGTAGAACCCTTGACAGGCGATTTCTATTTCGTTGGATTTGAGAATTGTCACTTTGATGAGACCGTCTTCCCGTAGTTAGGGGGAGATTAGAACGTCAATGTTCAACAGGAATGACAGGAATTGTCGTGGTCTGTCCTCACTATGTCTCATTTTGATCCCCTAAAAGTGACGAGATCACATATACCTGCTGCAAACATGCCTGCAAGGATTGATGTCCCTACAAGAGGACATGGTGCCACCTAGAGAAGATGGGTACGGCACCACCACCATGGATGGTGGTATGGTGACGCCACAAGGTGGCATAATGGCGTCATAGGCCATGGGTTCCCCTAGAGAGCGTAGGAGACCCATAGGTTCGATGGATTCTCGCCCTAAGAAGAGAGCGAGTTTGGCACAACTTGATCCATTGATACTCAAAATCCGTCTCATGAGAATATTTTGGATTGTGGTTATGTCCAAGAGACATCGTTGGGGGACGTCTCAATGTTAGAACCAATTCCTGAGAATATAGAGATCTCTACGAACTACACTAGTGTACATGAGGACGTGGAATTATTAAGACCAATGACATCGAACCTTACTCCGTTGAAGAATGCCAACGTAGAGAAAATTGGCCTAAATGGAAAAATGCGATCCAGGTTGAATTGGATTCACTAACGAAAAAGAATGATTTTGGGCCTGAGATGCCAACAACTCCTAACATAAAACCTGTTGATATTAATAAGTCTTTGTTAGATAGCGTGATGAGAAAAAGAGATGATAATCTCGCCTTATGGCGCAAGGTTTCTTATAACGCCCTGGAATCGACTACGAGAAGACATATTCTCTCGCAATGGATGTCATTGCACTCCACTACCTTGTCAGTTTGGTAGTTTTCAAATAAACTGAACATGCAGTTTACAAATGTGGTCACTACGTATCTTTATGGGGATCTAGATACGGAATATAATGAAGGTTCTTGTGAACTTCATTTACCCAAGTCAAGTGGCTCTAGACCACGGAGCGCGTTTGCAACGAGGTTGGAACACTCACTAAAGTGACTACTTGATTGGGAAGAGATATGATGAACTATGCCCACGTGTTTCCATGACAAGTTCCGGATTTGCAATTGTCGCGGTTTATGTTGATAAACATAATTGAAACCCTTATGAGTTAAGGAAAACCGTTGAACACCTGAAATCCAAGTTTGAGAGGAAGGACATTGGGAGAACACGGTTTTGTATACCGTGTCAATAAATGCTTAGGCATTTTGATAAAGTCAAAGTGCACTCCCAAAGATGCACTCCCAGGGATGATGACGAAGACGTGTTCATAGCAGAAGTGTTTACTTATGTACAATAGGCGTATTATTGTACTTAGCACAATACAAGACCGAACACCTCAATTGTTATGAACTTGTTGACTAGATATAGCCCCGCGCCAACGCAACGCCATTGGATTGGTATAAAGACAATCTTTCGATACTTACAAGGTACGATTGATATGAGCTTGTTCTATCCCTACAGAGAGAAAAGAAATAGCGGAAGTGTGGGATCGGACTCCACAAGGCAAAACGCCACCTTCCAAACTCATCCTCCCCTCCATCAAAATGACAACGATGTCTTGATGGGTTTTGCTGATGTAGGATATCTCTCTAACCATCACAAAGGTCGCTCCCAAATGGGTTATGTCTTTATCATGGGAAGCACTGTCATATCTTGGAGGTCTACAAAGTAGACCCTTGTTGCTACTTCCTCAAATCATGCAAAGATTATCACTCTACATGAAGCCGTGCAAGAATGCATATGGCTAAAGTCTGTAGTTAGACACATTCGAGGAACTTGTGGTTTGAAGTCTACCACAAATGAACCTACATGCATTTTTGAGGATAATGCAGCTTGTATTGAGCAAATGAAGTTAGGTTTCATCAAGTGCAACAACACCAAACATATATCGCCTAAGTTCTTTTACAATCAGCAACAACAAGCACTTCTAAACATTGAAGTGAACCAAATCCGATTAGAGGATAATGTAGCGGACTTATTTACTAAGTCATTACCAAAATCCACCTTTGAGAAACATGTGAAGAGCATCGGATTAAGAAAGTTATCTGAACTCCCATGATTGTAGCAATCAGTGGGAGATATTGACATCAGGGGGAGGTATGATGTCTACATGTTCGATCTCGAAGAGTGAAGGACGTGTTGTGCTCTTTTTGTCCTTCGACCAGGGTTATTTTTGTCCCACAGGGTTTTTGTTACCTGGAAAGGTTTTTAACGAGACAACGATCAAAGCGTCATCACCAAGTTTGAGCGGCACAAGGGGGAGATGTTGAAGGATGTCGACATTATGTGTGCCTCTACAAACTAGGGTTTAGAGTTGTAATAGGAGAAGGTTCTAGGTATTCAATGTATTCTGATTCTATTACCTTTTATGTACGTTGTAACTCCCTATATAAGGGCTCCTATTATCAATAATAAAGACACAATTACAATTCTCCTACAACAATGTATGACTAATTATTCTATGTTCTGGACTACTATGTGGTGGTTCAGACATGAGTAATTATTCTATATTCCGGACTAACATGTGGTGGTTCAGACCAATAAAACAATGACTCTGTAAACCGGTTGCAGGTGATCCAAAAAATTATATTAAATGGATTATTAATCAAAAACATATAGTAATTAACATGTGGATCAATTACACGAGACCGGACCACAGCACACATGATAGTGCTTAAATATACAATAATCACCCGAGGTAGCGTGGCTTAATCCAATTAAACTCCAAAAAAAAGCTAGCAATAGAATTCCAACTTTACCGAGCAGTTACGTACTAAATCAAACTCGCGACGCTCACAATTACATAACCCCACTAATTTCTCAAAAAAAAGAAGAAAAAAAACACACACACACACATAATCGCACTACTACATGGCAAGCATCCGAAAGGTCTTGCCAATAAGCCTTTACTCATGCAAGTCTCTGAAAGCAATATTCATTTACACATGAATGATCTAGAGGGAGTTATACAGCCTGAGATTCTAAGTTTGAAATCATTGTCCTTCCTCTCTCTTGGTTCTAAAAGCTTGACCAATATCACAAGGGCAATGAAGATATTGATGCGTTGTATAAGACTTGTGAACCTATCAATTGCAGAGAGTTTTGTAGGTTAGGAAATGTCATCTGATCTTGACTTGGTTGATTTTGATTCCAAAATATTTAACATTTTGCTTCGGGTAATTGTGAGCTTACTTTTCAAATGCTTGCTTGGTTATCTAAGATCTGATAAAGTAATATTGGCTTTACAACCAAAATTAATTGACAATAAATAATGATCCCAAATTCTAATAAACTCATATGTAAGGATTCCATTTTTCCATGTATGATCTATATTTTCAACATGCCCCCGCACATGTAGGGAATTTTGTAGCCATACACATGGATAATTCATAATGGGTAATGTAGAGCCCGTGTGGCTACGAGACATGCACACGTGGTATACTCCACTCTGATACCATGATAAAGTAACTGAGCTTCATATGCAAAACTAATTGGCTATGGATGAAGTTGACATAAATCCTTATAAACTCATATATAAGGTCCTCATTCTCCTACGTGGGATCTACATTCTCAATAAGCCCAACAAGCTAGATATTTTGCATCTTGCGAATAATAGAATCACATGGATGATTCCTAGCTAGCTGGGGACTCTTCCAAGGCTGTCTTCTGTAAGTTTTGAAAAAAAAATCAAATTTTAGGTGAATTTCCAAAGTTCCTTTGTAGATCACCAATATTGGTACCTGAACCAGCTTCAGCTCAAGTAGACGATGAGGATTTTGAATTGGCTTTATTCAAAACTGAAGCTGGAATAATAATTTAATATTCCACCAAATTGTCATGGTATCCCCGACTGATATACAGAAAATAATACCATTAAAGGACACTAACTTGAAACATAAACTTTCGCAAGCGTACAAATCGTATCAAGTAAGGGAAGTATTTGGACCTTAATTTATCGTACCTCGGGGATTAGGTGTTGGACCTAACCGAGATAATTGGCTCTAGGACAACTCAAATGCATACAATAAAAATATAAAATAAAATAAAAAAATATAAACAATCAAGGTACCAAGCCTTGGCAATGCTCGGCTTAGCTCACACCAAGCCTATTCAAAACCACTAACTTGTAGCCTCAAGGTGAATATACACAAAGGAGTTAATCTGAACTTAACAAAAAGAATTAAAAATGTAAACCAATTACTAAAAATGCAAAGAAAACTAGAAAAGTTTAAACAATATAAGTGTAAGTATAGCATACTTAGGCGATAGTCGTATCCAAAACGGTTCAAAACTCAAAGACCGAAACTCCCTTGCATGCTATTTCTACTCCTGTTCAAGCGCTGTAAGAACTCACTTGGCATGAATTAGAGCCAATTCAAGGGTCACTAACTCTCATTAAGAGGTCTAGAGATCTAGGAATTAGACTACTAGGCAACACGCCCGCGCAATTATGCAACATGTGTAAATCACCGTACTTATAACCCCTCGAATACGAAATTGAGGGTTTCTAGCTTCGGAATTAGAGGAGGTCAATCTCTAACCCCATCCTAAACATGCGCAAAATACACACCCTAGAGTTAGATAATCTCCTAGACATATATTTTAACCCAATAAAAATTGATATAAGCATCCATCATATGAAAATTGCATCATTACATTAAAATAAGCATCTTTTACACAAGATTTGGACTAGGACACACAACCCGAGCCCTCAACAAAGAAAATACTCACTACCTATCATCAAACTAACATCAATATACATAATTTAAAGAGGAAAAGGTAAAGAGAAGTGGAAAGTAACAAGAACAAGCCACTAATTGCTATGAAGCAATTATGACAAGCCTTTGTTGATGGTGATGAAGCTCTTGATGCTTGGGCTTCCCCTTTGAATTTTGTGAAATTGAATTAGTAGTGGAAAAGTGAGGGAAAGAAGAGAATGAAATTGGAAAGAAAAAATGGGTGTGGTGGTAGTATGTTCCGGTGAAGAAGAAAGGATGGAATGGTGGTGTGTTGTTCGGTACTAGAGAGGCCAATGTTCTAATGACCGACTTAGTTTCTTCAAAATCGGGTGAAGTACGTAGGCGGTTAGCTTGAAGGCTGGAATTCGACAGGATTGGGCGGTCCTAGGCGGGCCTGGGGCCCCGGGCAGGGCTAGGTGCTTGCCGTCTCTCTCTTCTAAGTCATGTTTCTCTATGTCTCCGCCTCTCCTATTTTGCGACCCTCTATTCTCTTCTCGGCAACTCTCTCTCTCTCTCTCTCTCTCTCTCTCTCTCTCTCTCTCTCTCTCTCTCTCCTCTCAAGTTTCTGAGTATGTTATGAAGCATCAAGTCTTCAAAGATCTGTGCTCTATAATAATGACCAGAAAGAGGAAAACTGGGCAGGTGATCGATGAAGAAGATGGACAGTGCTGCTGTTTTAGTTTATAGAAAAAATTATCTTCAACGAGGTCGTATGCAAGAGTTTTAGCCTTCTACCACGGCAGCTTTTACTTGGTATAAAATATAGAGTTTCACTCTATCTTATTCTTTCTTCTAGCTATTAGTTCTGGAACTTCTGTCTTTCACTGGGCATAAAAGAGTGGTTCTCTTATGTTTTTTGTTTTATCGTTCACTGGACAAAGGAGAGTGGGACACTTTCTATTGTATGGCCACTCCAATTAAGATCAATTGATCCAACGAAGAGACAAATTTATCATATTAGTCTAATTTTTTTAAAAAGAAAAAAAGAAAACAAAAACCCTTAGCCCACCCGACTCTTACATATGTCAATGAGAATCGAACCCATGACATTTACAACGTTGGAATTATAATTTACCAACATGTCACAGCTCACCAGCATTAGTCTAAATTTGCAATTGCCATTTTGTTATACACGTATTCAGTTTTAGGGGAATTTCATAATTTCTTATTTCAAACCCACCTAAATTAAGCAAGTTGATTTCAAACCCTTTGGACACACGTGCAGCTTTGTTAATTAAACATTTTGTTCAATTAACAATTCTCCATCCGCAATTTTTTTTCCTTTCTTTCCTTTCTTTTCTTCCATTTTCTTCAAAGTATTTTAGTAAATATTCCCATCCTTGATCCGGGTTCATTCTTTCATGGTTGACGTGCCGACTATTTTGTCTCCTTGTTGAAAACTCCATTTTACTCCAACTTTTTGTTATTTTCTCTCGGTTTTCACAACTCCGCTTATTCTCTACAAAATAAATAAAACTAAATTAATTACATAATAATTGGTTTGAGGTTTAACATCTTTCCAACGTTTAAGATGCAATTACACTAATAGAAATACGTGTAATCAGACACATACATATTAAGATAGGGCAACTGCAGCTTCTCTAGGCATTGGTCTTAGCAATAACAACTTCTCTAGTACGTAACATTCGAAATCAAATATATGAGCTTAAGAACTTGGAGGAATTGGCACTTTCCATGAATAATTTTTTTCTAGAAAAATCCCATCATCATTTTTTTTAATCAAAATCAACGATTTCTCATTATAGTCTCAAGCTAGAGCAGTACATTACATATCTTTCCACTGCCTTGAACATAGAGGTCAAATAAGAAAACGTGGTATATATATCTAGTACCACTCATCAACGAACACCCATGCTCACTTATTAAAAAGCAAGCCTATGAACGTAAAAACATAGAAAATAGGCAGAGTTCCAAAGTTAAAAAACTCTAAATTTTCTCTTTGCTCTTGACACTAGGGCTAGCTAGGAGGTTTTGTTAAGAAAGTCTTGCAGGCTTCCTGTGCAGCAACAATCTTTTTTGGCTTTGGTGGATTCTTGTTTTTTTTTTTTATCCAAGAGGTCTGCCTCTTTTCTTCTTAGTCTTGGAACTACCAACCAGCTCAGACTTAGGTACAAGGATGCTACCTAGAGCTTCAATCAATCCCAGCGATCGAGCATTGAATTTGGAGCTAAATTCCGGCATCTTCAGCTTCTTGGTGGGAGCCTCAGCCTACCCCGAGTGAGTAAACAACTTAGCCAGGAGTAACTTTAGTTTTTTTGGGGATTAATAGTTAGAAGGTTGTCTTTCTCGCTTAGATGGAATAGCTACCTCAACCGGGACTAAAGCCAAAGTGGTATCCTCCTCTTCTTTGCTGGAGGATGATCTGCTATCCGAACGACACAATACAACAGGCCTACATCCACCATGCTCCTTTGGGTGAAAGAGAGAACGCGCCACCGATGGTAAGACAGGAGCCTGGAGCCCCTAGAATTTGAACATGCCATTTTCAAACTGACTTTGCACAAAACTTAGAGATGGACATGTGATCTCCAGTTTTCTTTGCATCGGGTTCGATTCCATTCTTGGGAGAGCCCTTCTATCTGCTGCAGAACAAACACCATTCTCATGGAAAATCAAATCACAATAGTTGCACTTACCAACAAGGTTTTCAAAGAAGAAGCTCATCTCTTCCTCAACACCCGGGGCCAGCTTGACTTTCTTTTTCAGAAAAACGGTTTGGAGAGTTCGTGGGAAACCCTAACCGTAATCTTGTCTGTGTTGTCAAAGAGTTTGTCATCTAATTCGATGACCCTGCCAGCGATAGCAGCAATGTCTCTGATGGTGTCCTTGTTCTAAAAAAAGGTGCATGGTATATCAGTGATACGCACCAAGAAAAACAAAGCGTTCAAAGCAACCGAATGCGGTGGCGCAATCCCATCGTACTCTTGCATCACTACCAGGGCTTGGTTGAAGCGCCACGGTCCTCCTCGTAACACCTTGTTACAATCTCGTTTGAGATCAAAAGCAATGACAAACCTGTTCTCTGTCCTCTCTTGAATTTTGAAATCCCTTTCAAGCACCCAAACACGGCGAAAGAAACATCGAAGGTCCTGCAGTGGTGTTGGTTTGGCTACAAGCGGTCGGACTAGCAGACAAGACTGCGTCCCACATCGTGCAGCAGAGTTAGCAGGTCTGGAGAGGTCAACGACCTCGTTGGTTTGCTAGGGCAAGGGAGGCCGCAAAGGAGGCCGTAACATCATCCATGGTTGAGGTAGTAGCGCAAGCTTGACGTGCGGTAGCATTGGTGAGGGGTTTAGGGTTTCTGGCGTCCATAGCGGCGCTTAGGGTTTTCCTGTTAATTTTACACAACTATTGTTTAAAAATCCCATCATCATTGAGAAGCCTTAATTTCTTGAAGTAGTTTAATGTTTCATACAATAAGATTCAATACCAACAAGCACTCAGCTACAAAGCTTCCAAGCATCATCATTTGAGGGATACCCAGACTTTTTGGTGCTTCGCTTTCAGAAAAGAGCTTTCAGGTTAAAGGCATTAATGTAGAAAATGAAAACAACCAAGATCACGTGGAGGATGGTCATGAAACTCAAATACCATGGTTCTATATTTCCATTGCTCTTGGGTTTATTGTAGAATTTTTGGGAGTTTATGGGTCTTTGATGCTAAAGAAGAAGTGGAGGGTATGCTTATTTTAAATAGAAAATTACATAGTAGCACATGACCAAAGATGTAAACACAGAAAACCCACATTCAATAAGATTTATACAAATAAGGACATAAGCCCAGGCCCAAAAGTCAAATGATGCAAGCCTGACTCTCAATTTTAATGGAAAATGACTAAAATGCTCGAGTTTCATCACAATTTACAGATATTGCCATTGACCCAATGAAAACTTAAACCAAACGATGGAGCCAACGCCAAAACAGAAAACCCAACGCCCAACAGTAGCAGTTAGCCCGTGCTCAGCTCGAATTTGACTTCAATGGAGGTCGATGGAGGTCGATAAGGTAAGCCCTTACTCCAATTTCGCTGCCTTCGTTCATGTTTCTTCGAATTAGCAGTAGCAGCGAAAATGCTTGTCTGATTGCTTGTGTGGTGATTTTGCTGCATTTCTATTGATTTATGGGTGCTAGTGTTGCTTTCTTGCTACTGGTGCTTTGTTCTTGCTGCATTTCAATCGAGAGCTCTGTAGTTTCTTTTTGGTTTTTATCTCAGTTTAATATGCTATGCACCAAAGTGCGCACACCAAGTGTTTGTGAAAATGCTTGTATGAACATTTTACTGCTTTTGATTCTTATTCGACCGGTGTGATTCTTATTCGACCTCTCCTTTTGAAAGTAGCAATACTAAATTGCTTGAAATTTGCCAAGAGGCATAGCACTATAGTGTATAACTCCAAAAGGGACTAATCTGACATGACTGTATGAGCATTTTAACTTATCTAATCTGGTAGAGATGACACATCTTGGATCGTTGTCTGCCATATATGTGTAAAAGAAATCTCTTCTCCGTGACGCTTGAATTCTGCACTTTTGATTAGTATTTTTAAATTGTTTGCTAAGGAAGTATGGGAAATTAAGCAATACATGGTATATATATACCATGGTATATATAGCACCTTCGGATTCTATATACTCTGCCATGCTATGACAGCCTTTTGTTGATAGAATAGTTCAAATGATTTTAAATAGAAATACTTGCAGGTCCTCAATGGTACATACAGAATATATGGGACCTGAAAGTTGAACAATAAGAGCCTTTCGTTGATAGAGCCTTTTGTTGATAGAATGGTTCAAATTATTTAAAATAGAATTGTAGTACTTGCAGGTTTTCAATGGTATATACAGATTATAAGGGACCTTAAAGTTGAACAATGAGATCTTTTAACTAGTTCATGTTTTGGTTACTGATTCCCTTTCTAAGTAAAGTTTCTCAACAAAATCGAGTGGAATTCAGGACTTGAATTATTTAATGTTTCATCCCCTTCTTTTAGATATGCTACCCCTGCGGCCCTTCCCTAGATAAACAAGCACATAAATGATCAAGATTTTCTATATATGAAGTGTGCATTGGTATATAGTTCAGGGTTTCACTATAGTTATAATGTGCAAATTCCACTCGAATCTCGTCCATAATGTAGTTTTCAGATCTTCCACTTCTGACAAGGTTTATATCATAATGTAGTTTTCAGATCTTCCACTCGTGTCTACAATTACCCAAGTGAAAAATGCATTTAGATTTGTTAAAAGCAAATCCACTCTATGAAAGTTTCCTGGAAGGATTTTTGAAAGGCCAATTATAGTTTATGTCAATGATATGCTACTGTTGTGCTACTGTTCAGTGATATGATATGCTAAATTGGATTGATATGCTACTTTGTCTGGTACTGAGAGTTTGAGTAGCACATGATTTTACATGGCTTGGTTGAGTACATTTTATGAGACAAATTGGAAAAATATATTTTATAGTAACAAAGATAATTTTTTATATGAGTTAGTCTCAGTTCGACTCTGTTTTGGTGCTTGTTTCTGCGTTATGTCTAGAACATCATGATCTTGTGCTTTCAATATTTGACAATATTTGAACGATCGATTGTCTAGAACATCATGATCTTGTGTTCAGTTTATTGTTGTTATGTGCTACTGTGTTATTCTTGTATTTGTGCTACTGTGCTACTGTGTTATTGTTGTTATGTGCTACTGTGTTCAATTGAAGTTTCTTTCTGCAGTTTATTGTTGTTATGTGCTACTGTGTTCAGTTTATTGTTGTTATGTGCTACTGTGTTATTCTTGTATTTGTGCTACTGTGTTATTGTTGTATTTGTTATGTGCTACTGTGCTATTGTGTGCAGTTTATTTGATGTTTATTTGTGCAGTTTATTATTGTTATGTGCTACTGTGTGCAGTTTATTTGATGTTTATTTGTGCAGTTTATTATTGTTATGTGCTACTGTGTGCAGTTTATTTGATGTTTATTTGTGTGCAGTTTATTTGAAGTTTATTTGTGTAGTTTATTATTGTTATGTGCTACTGTGTTTAATTGAAGTTTCTTTCTGCAGTTGTTATGTGCTACTGTGTTTAATTGAAGTTTCTTTCTGCAGTTTATTGTTGTTATGTGCTACTGTGTGCAGTTTATTATGTGCTACTGTGTGCAGTTTATTATTGTTATGTGTTATTGTGTGCAGTTTATTATGTGCTACTGTGTGCAGTTTATTTTATATTTATTTGTGTGCAGTTTATTTGAAGTTTCTTTATGCAGTTTATTATTGTTATGTGCTACTGTGTTTAATTGAAGTTTCTTTTTGCAGTTTATTGTTGTTATGTGCTACTGTGTAGTAGCAGAACTGAACGAATATGAGTGCAGTAAGGGCAGTAGCAGGATTGGACAAGTGCAGTAGCAGAACTGGACGAGTATGAGTGCAGTAGCAGGATTAGGCGATGACGAGTGCAGTAGCAGGATTAGGTGATGACGAGTGCAGTAGAAGAACATGAGTACAAGTGTAGTAGCAGAACTAAACGAGTATGAGTGCAGCGAGGGCAGTAGCAGGATTGGACAAGTGCAGTAGCAAAACTGGACGAGTACGAGTGCAGTAGCAGGATTGAACGAGTGCAGTAGCAGGATTAGGCGATGACGAGTGCAGTAGCAGAAAACAAGTAGCAGAACTGGACGAGTATGAGTGCAGTAGCAGGATTGGATAAGTACAGTAGCAGGATTGGGCGATGACGAGTGCAGTAGCAGAAAACAAGCAGCAGAAATGGACGAGTATGAGTGCAATAGCAGGATTGGACGAGTACAGTAGCAGGATTAGATGATGAGATGAGAGTAGTAGGAGAGTGAGATTTTGTGAAGTAACATAAATGGATTATTCTCAAGGAAAAAAAAAAAGTAACATAAAGAATTATTCTCAGAAAAAAAAAAAAAGTAACATAAGGGAATTAGAAGTCAAAAGAAGTAGTTAAGGGTAAAAAAGTAAATTAACTCATGACATGCAGCAAGTGGAGAGCAGATTGTCCTTATTTGTAAGATTTGATCTTTATAAAATGATTAGAAGTTAAAAGAAGTAGTTAAGGATAAAAAAGTAAATTAACTCATGACATGTGGCAAGTGGAGAGCACATTGTCCTTATTTGTAAGATTTAGTCCTTATATGTTTAATTCAATCTTTAGATGATTTATTTGTAAAGTCATTTTTTGTCAATAACTTAAATGTAATTTGTTATATTTTAAACTCCTAGAAAATGTACAAGATAGGGTTTATTTTAAACTATTAAACCCCTCCCCAGGTCGGATCCAAACCACCCAAAACGGATCAGATCCATACAATCTGATCTGAGCCCAAGTATTCTCAGCATTGAGATCACAAAGTCATCCCTACATGGCGACCGCCAATCTCGCGACATCTCCTCGAACCACCCAGCAGACCGACCGCGATCCTCGCCTTGAGAAAGTGACCCTAGCCCCACCTTCCCAAATTCCAACTGTCGCGGCTTATCCCGATCAACACCTCCCAATGGCTTAGACAACGACGCCATTACCCCACAGCCCTTTCTTCGACTAGACTGCCCACCTTCAGAAACTACGTCCCTTTTATCCCGTCTGAAGACTCCGATGTGAGGGCGCGCCGTCGAAATGGGCATGACTCTGTGCAAGTTTGACCAACCGGTGCGTTCTCCTCTCTGTCTCTAGGGTTTTGTCCTTGCCTTAGTTTGAATTTTGAAAGCTATTGATTGGTGTTTTTGTTTGTTTTCACTAGGAGTTGTGCAACGTGATTGTTTGTAAAATAACCACATGATTTATGTTTATTCATCAAATTACCTGACCCCTGCCTAAGAGATATTTTTTTAAAAAAATTTTGTTTATTTCATGAAGAAACAATAACTTTATGACATATTATGGTTACATTAAAGGAATCCGCCGCCATGTCTGGTTCGATAAAGGTGAACTTCTCATACATAATATTATACTTTTTTTTTTTTTAATAAACATAATATTATACTTATATACACCTGAATGCCCAAAGAACACAGAAAAGTTATAAAGAGTAGAAAATAATATAAATAATATTAAAAGAATCTAGCCCGCATGTTTAAATTTAATTGTACAGAAAACAACTTCTTAATTAGCCATATGTGCGCTCCTTTGGAGCTGGAGGGGTCCATAGGATTAAAAGAGTAATAGCAAAAATAAAATAAACTAGTTGACCCTAAGCCCAATTTCAAGTTTTAAACAACAAAAACAAATAATAGAAATATAGAACCCAAGAAGAAACTTTAGCCACCCTAAACAACATGCAACAGCCGTCGCCAACCCCGTTAAAGCCGCCACCAACAACCTTGAAGTCATCCATGTCATCCTCACTAAAATTGAATTCATGAAACCACAACCCAGGCTCTAGATCAGAACCAAACTTAGAATTGGCATGGATTTGATAAACTAATCTATTTGATGCGAAATCGCAACCATGAATCTCTCATGGTGATATAAAACTAACTAACGTCAATCATATCACAAGCCAGCAGCCATCGTTGATCCATACTAAGGAGATTAAAAACTATATCGTGTTGTCGCTATGTCGGTATTGGGGGCTGAGGAGGCACCAGCAAAATCACCTAGAGTATTGAGAAACCAAAGGATAAAAAGATAAGGAAGAAGATTCATGAAAGAATGAGAGAGGACGGGAAGAGAAAGTAAAAATCTTGTCGACGAGGTTGACAAAAATATCGAAGTCGAAGATCAATGTAAAGGTCAAGGTAAAGGTGGTTCTTCCTAGAGAGAATAGTTTGTGCGCATGCCGATAATAATAGTATAAGGTTTAGCTTCCGGAGGAATAAATAGTCGTACAAAAATAAATATTATTTTATTTCAAGCTTGCAACCTAAGCAGATATATAGTGCCAACATATACATCACACAACGAAGCACATATGTGTGTACATCACACACAACATGTAGTCAATTCGCGAGATTAAGAAGTACTTTTAACTAGTGAAAAAACCTATTGAGTCACCAAGCTTTGTGTTTTTGTTGATATGGGGAGCCGCTACCTACAGAATCACGAGATAGATGTTCTCTGTTCCGGTACCTGTCAAGATAGAAGTAGGTCAAGGGGTAAACCGGGGTTGCCGACCTATAACCCTCAAATGCCTAAGTTAGTATCTGTATAACATAAAGACATGGTAATGGTACAGAGAGGAATTGTAAACTTACTTGATTAGGAAGTGTTTGCCCATTTTATAGGAGACTTTGGGGTATGCGCCCAAATATATTTCGATGTGGGATTGTATCCTCACATATGCTTAAGGTCTTGTAGCTCACCTGGGGCTATTCCGCACCCATGTCTTGCCGGCCACCAGAGGTGGCACCGGTCGACATGGACATTATTGGTGAACTATAATGCTTGGTGTTAGGAGCTCCGGCGTACATTTGGGCGGTCAGGAGGCGGTTTCCGGTGGCTATTGAGTCATGTGTTTCCGGCGTTTGCGCTTGGTATGCATGTGGTATAAACATTATATGTAATAGTAAGAACAATGGTATTCTGCACTAGTTCAGTATACATACTAAAAACAGTCAAAGATTTTGTCATTCTGAATTAAGTGATCAATTCTTGCCCCTAACTTATTTTACAAAATGCCTATTTCGTTTGTGTGGCTTCATAACATCACGTTGTTGGAGTTTAAATATAATACAATTTTATTTTTGAAAAAAAAAAATTTAGTTTTATTTTTGAAATTTAAAATTAAAATACAAATTTAAATCAAAAGGATAAGTCTAATCAACTTACCTTTTGAATTTGAACTGAAGTGGTTATTGAAAGGATAAGTCTAATTAATTAACTTACCTTTTCAATTTGAACTAAAGTGGTTTTTAAAAGCTATATAAAGGCATCAAAAGTTCTTCCAAAATTGTTACGTCCAGTACCTCAATTTACCTGTTTATTAGTCATTCGGACGGTAAACGACAATTACTTTCACTTTTAATTTGTTTCGGTACTTTTAAGGGCATCAAAAAGTTGACTTTTAGTTTTGTTCATCTTTTGAGAAAATTGACTTCACAGAAGTTGTAGAGGACGTTAAACCAAGTTTGTGGACATGTGGCACGCTCAAATCGGAATTTATATACGAAAGTTATGGTCAGAAACCTGAAGTTACTGTTTCGGGACAATTTACTATAAATAGCCATTCACCTTCTGTGAGTTCCATTTTCAGAAACTTACCCAAAGCATCAGTTTCCATTTTCTCTCTCCCAGACCCGATTCGCTACCTGACTTGGTTTTACAACCCGGCGTGTTCCGCCGCCGTCCGGCCTTCCTAGACCACTGGATCGATCCCATCTGGAGTGGCGCCTCATGCTGGCCGTGTTTCCGACCTCACCTTCCACGGACGACCACACCCACGGCGGTGAATCGAAGCAAAAGGGAATGACGGCGCTGTGTTCGGGTACCAGATTAGATCTCCCTATTCCGGCCACCTTAGGCCACGCCATTACCCACCTCTTAAAGCTCTCTCCACCCTAGTTCGAACCCATCCAGTCACTGGCTTCAATTTGCTCAGAGAAGGAAGAATCAACGATCGGAATGAAAGCTAGAGATTTCAGGTTTTTGAGGTAAATTTTGGCTTGTAGACTTGAAATTGATCAATATTGCAGTTGAGAAAGTTGTTGGGGATGTAATAAGGAACATTTTGATGTAGATTTGGTGACCCAATTTGAGGTCGGAGTTCTTGGGGGCTCGTCCAGCCGTTCTTGGCATCCTGCTTTGGTCTGTTGGGTTGAGCTTATTGTTACGGACTCGTAGATATGATTTTGGAGAAGTTCGGATATCGATCAGAGATTTCATTAGTTTGGAATTTCGAGTGTTGATTTATGAAAATCTAACCGTTGGAGTTCCTTCGTTTCTGTTCTAGAATGCTAAAATTGATGAAACGATGATGTTAGTGAAGTTTAGTTTGTTTCTGAGGAATTTTGAGAAATTTTAGGTTCGGAGGGTCGACGATTTTGAGTTTTCGGTTTGTTCGTCATAATTTTAGTTCAGGACTTCTGTTCGTTTATTTACGATGTATTATTGTGTATAAGACGACATACCGAGCTACTGCTCAATGCATGAATCCTAATTACTTGTAATCGCCTAAGCTGTACTGTGAGTGGACACTTTCGTTTTAAATTGATATGCATGCAATAATATTTTCTAAATGATCGTTTTATTTATATCTTGGTTTTGGAACATGAATTTGGGTTTTTTTTTTGGCTTTCGGAATTGGATTGTGATTTATTACTTGAATTGATTTTGGGAATGGATTTGCTTTATGGTATGATTTTAATATTGAGCTTTTAATTAATTGGATTTTCTGAAACATGTTTACTGATCATGTTATGAATTTATTTAAACTCGCACTTTATTCATTATCGATCTGGAAAATCGTGTGGTATTTGAAAATCACATTTATTATTATTTTTATAAGCATTATTTTACTTGAGATTTTTTTAGTATGGTTGGGAACCGTACTCATGTCTAATTTGTGAGATTTTGGGGAAGCTTACTGATTTTCAATTTTTCTTATGATTTTCCTATGCCATACTTGTTGTAATCATATTACCATACTAGCATGTCGTTCCGCCTTTTGAGGCAATTAATGTGACTACTACCTTTACGGTGGAGTCACGAAAACCCTTTCCACCTTTGTGGTGATGTGGTGCTGCCTTAGTGGTGGTATCATGAAAGCCCGGTACCTTATCCGCCTCTGTGGCGTAAAAGTACGGGAGTATGAAACTACTTTTGGCCTGAGAGGCTCACTTGTATGGTCACTATCTTCCCCTATTTTAATTTGCCATTTTGACTAGAGGGACTAGTCCGATTTTACTGAACTAGCGGGGCTGGTATGTTTTTACGAGATTTTTGATTCAAAGAAAAATGTTTTATATTTTTTGCATGCATTGAGATTTATAAGTTTAGATACGTGAGAAAGTATTTAAGTTTACCTTATTTAAATTATCTTGTTTATTTATTTTTGTCCACTCACACTAACGTGTTTTTCAATTACTTTCCCCTCGGCCCTTCGGTTTCAAATGCCTAGTTTGCAGACTAGATTAGTTGAGGTCAGGCGTACCTGGAGTCGAGGCATAATCAACATCTTATCTTCCATATATTTACCTTATTTTTAATTTCTTGTATACCTTGTGTATTAGATTGCTCTGATAACCTGTGGGCTAAATGTTCGTAAGTTGAGACTTTTATTGGGTATTGGGAGTTGATGTGATTCAGGGAGCAGGGTGGCTGTAGGAGTTGAGAATGGTGTTTGATATTAGAAGTGTAATTATTTTTCTACAGGTTTTGGGTAATCCACTTTTAGGGGATATTCCGCCAAATTTTTTATAGAATTTATTCTAAGGTGGGCCATGTAAGGTCACTTCGGATTTAAGGGTGAAATCTGAGGCGGGTCTTGTCAAAAACAGAACATTATCCACAGACTACGAGTCTACTTTCTTCATTTTCCTCATAGAGAAAAACACTTGGTATGTTCACTAGACTCTAAGGCCTGTTGTTTGGCCCTTGGATTATCGATAGTTGTATCCTGGTGGTTAGACGGCTAACAAACTACAAACACTAAGTAGGGATGAAATTATGTCTAAAGGACATTGCCATTCTGCAAGCCTCTATAGAATTACAAGTCAGTCTTCTTGCAATTAGAATTTCTTTATTTCAATTGCTAGTCTATATATTATTGTATAAATTATCATTGTAATTACTTATATATAGCTATAAGTATATTTCAATTTTTTTTTTTTTTGAGAAACTGTCAACTCAATTTTATTAATAATAAACAAAATAAAAATTACAACTGATAGATGTAGAAACTACATCAAAATATAAAATAGCAAAAGAAATACTAGATGCAACAAAGCATCGGAAATTAAACCTAGCAAAAATACGAAGGGATGCAATTAAGCATTTGCTGAGGCACCAGACAGAGTCCGGGCGATGTAAAACGGTACCAATAGTATGGTCGACCATACTTCCACGCAAAGATATACGTCGAATAGAGGGTAACCTTCTATCAAGATGACCGCCGGTAGTATGACGGACCTTGCCTACTCCACGCAATAAAATGCGCTGAATAGAGAGCAATCTTCTACCTAAGTAATCAAAAAAGCAATTCCAACATGCAGATAAATTTATGGCCCAACAACAGTCTCCCGGATCCCAAATGCGAATCCTAACAGTTGCAGGCTCATTCACCAGCTGCAAAGCCCCAAGAAGGAAGGCCCAGCCCAAAGTCCTACTTGAACAATCCAACTGAACAGAGGTCCAGCCAACCCTAGCACAGGCCCACCTTGAGTAGCCCAAACAAAAAAGGGCCCAGGTCCATAGTTGGGCACCCAAAATCCCTCTGGGCACCCATACCTGCCTTATCCTCGACTCCAGTCGCTGAGTCGCCAGTCCTCGCCGGAGGACCCCCGTCCCGGACTAAGTATATTTCAATTCATTGATACTTACCCAACACACATTGCGCCAAACTGTTTCTCACATGCCACAAATTCAAGGACTATACAATAGAAAATCTACCACGTTATCAATCAATAGAGATATATAATGGCGTTAGAGCAAATGCACCATGTATTAATATGGATGTCAATGACCAATTTTGTGAAAAAAACATCAATGCACCGGCCCATTGGTATTTGTATAACCAATTCATGGAACCCAGGTGGTAGTACCAATTTGCTAACTAATCCTTGGCAAGCCGATTAGTCTGACACTTTGACCAATTCATAGTCCACGTTGGCACATGGGGTCACTGGTAACAACATTATTATTATTTGAATCAAATTCAGCTCTTAAATTTAAGTTCATTTTCAATAGTTGGAATCAAAGACAAGTAGACAACTATACGTTACTTAATTTTTCATTAACTTTTAATTTTCACAAAATTGTTTCAAAAAATTCCAATTTTTCTTTGAAAATTTCTACAAACACACACTTAGTCTTCTTACTTCCCACACCACCAATATCACCAATAAATGTTCTATGATACTAAAACTATATTGTAAGTTTATTAATAAATCAAATTTTAAATTTAAATAGTGTATTCGCAATAGAATCACCTCTAATTGGTGCATTAACAAATTTAAGATAATTGTCAATTTGAGTGAGTAGTGTATTGACATAGTTTTCGTCAGCGAATATGGGCGCGGCGAAAATTTGAGTTTTCGTCGGCGGTTTCAGTATGGGTGGAGCTCCAGTATGAGAAGTGTCGTAGGCTTTGCACGGCATGTGGATTCTTCGAGCATGGAGGTGAGATCTGTGATCGGAGATTTGAGTGGGAGGTGTAGCCGCTGGTGGTGTCGGGCCGAGACGAGGTGGACCGTGGGTTTGGTTCAGTGCCGAACTCGCCAGCTTCTGTGGCGGTAGTCGGTGGGCCGGGATTGACTCGTACAGCGTCGGCGGGGCTGTCGGTGCCGGAAGGAGGAAAAGCGCCTGTGGAAACGGTAGCAGGATCGGAGGCTATGGCTGCCAGTGGAGTGGTGGTCTTTCCTGAAAAACCGGTGGGAAGCCCTAATTTTGAATTAGGGTTGACCGCTGAGTTGACTGGGCCAGGGCTGCCAGGTTTTGGGCCGGATATTGATGGGTCTGTTATTGGGTCAGAGAGGCAGGTATTAGGGTTGGGCCTCAATGCTGATGGGGCATATATGGAGGATTCTGTTGGGCTTTTTTATGGTGACAAACACTCAAGGGCTTTGGGTGTGAGAAAGAGGCAATTCAAACCTAGTTTGGCGATTATTTCGTTGGAATTTTAGCTGGGTGAGTTGGTGGAGGTCCCGATTTCTATGGGCCAGCCCCGAAGAAAAAGGGTCGTCCACGCAAACGCATTCAGGCAAAAGATACATGTAATAATGCAGATGCAAATCTAAGTTCCAACTTGGCAAGGAAGGAGCTGGTTATTGTTTAATTGTTATTTTTAGGGGTTTAAGCATGTGTGAGTATGATTCAGTTTCTATGAGCCTTCTATGATGTTTCTAGTTTCTTACTTGTACCACAATTATGTGATTGGCAAGTGAGGGCTAATTGAATGATTTCTTTCAGTAGGAGGCGAAACTTTGTCATTCTTGGATAGACTTGCTTAAATGTGAGCTACCCAATGATGTTAATTAGTTTGCTTTAGCTTAGATAGGTATTACCAGATTTTCTTGTCGGAATTCTTGTGTAAGTTTTGTAAGCTATGACCTTTTCGCTGTTGGTTATTAAATAACAATCAACTTCTATTCAAAAAGTGTATTGACATAGTTGACAAATTAGCAAATGACATCAAAACATGAGTGCATTTGCTCTTATGCCACCCCAGGTATGATATTGTTGAGCATAGCAAACATCAAGTACCAAAATGTCAAAATTTAGTTGTTGGATATTAAATTGAAAATGATGATAGGTCGGGTGGTTTTTTTTTTATAATTAATCTAACCTCTTATTATTATTATTATTATTTTTTGTAAGACTTACCTCTCTATTTATTCACTTTTATTCACTGTATGGATATTGTCAAACTCCGCCCATCCCAAAATCCTTGACGTCCACAAACTAGTGATAATCCGTGTATCTGCAATATATGGATGCCAGTCATTAATCTAATATTAACAAACAGGCGTTCAAGAAGGGGCAGAAGACCTAATTAAGCGTGTTAATAACTTCAGCAATTGAATTTCCACTGACCTGATCATGATCCACCCGACCAATACCAAAAGGCAATTGCAGCTTCGAAGGTAAATCCAAAACTTTGTGGTGCACCAATTCCAAATAAATGTCTACCGATTAAAGGCAATTAATTGCAGATAGTAAGAACAGCCAGGACCCTGTGATGAGAATGAGAATCTTAATCAAATTAGGGTTTCATATATTTCTATGGTTCATGGGTTCATTGAAGGATTTGGGTGAGTTTGTGGTACTTAATGCTTTAGATGAGCCGGAGATTTGCATACATGGAACTCCTAGACAGTGTACAGTAAATGCGTGTGGCCAGTGACTAGCTCCACTATGGAGCTACATGTATACAGCCGCCACGTTGAGACTATATTCGAAAGGCACCGGCTTGTTGAAGAGGGAAATATCACTCCTAAATGCATCTGGGAGGGGTGGAATCAAGACAGGACTACTAATTGTTCTATCAGTCTATCAGCTTTATTGCAAGCCAAAAACTTATTTTACGTAAGTGAAATTCTCCCTTGACTTGATCTTATAGTTGAATTATATGGAATTCTCAACAAGAGCCAAGAAAGCTTTCTTAATAGTGTCCTCATTTCTTGTTAGTTTTCTGATGTTTATGGTGAGACATCTGTCACCTTGTGTTCATCACGTTAATTGAAACTAACAAAAGCGGATTTGGATCCTCTAAAGTTAATTTACCTAAATTTCATAAAATCCTAATCCTTCTTCTAATCCAATGAATTTAATTGTGCCACATAAGCTAACATTGTTTTTTGGACTTTTCTTCTTCTTAAATGAATCTTAACATCATTAAAATACTACAACTCCACAAGGAAAAAAAAAAACCCTAAAATTCGAACTGAATCCCATCTATTACCATCTATCGTCTTTTTTCTTCTTCTCCATTCTTTTTCCTCCTCTGCCTTCCGGAATCAAAAGAGTATTAGCAAGTGAAAAAGACCTGAAGGTTGAGATGAAAACTCTCTAAAGGTATTAGAGGGAAGATGGTAAAGACCAACATCTGTTTTGAAATGGCATGAGAATTAAGGCGGTTGCCATAATTTATATTAGGTCCTATTTCATTAAACGATTCAGTGGCGATCATTAGCATTTGTGTTCTTTGTTCTCTACTGCAACTGCATCCAAAGAAAATCCCAGTTCGTCAGTTCTTCGTTCGTTTGGATTTTTTTTGTTTTTCGTCTTCAAGGAGTTAACGGCAACGTCATGAAAGTTGGAAGAAAAAGACCCGAAAATGATATGAGCTGATGTGGCTATGTTTTAGCCATTAAATCATTTGGAAGCTCCAGATTTTAGTAAATTCACATAACTGCACACCCTCTGCACTGCAGAGGAGCTGGATCCAACAAAAGCAGACATTTGCACTTCAATATGGGTTATAACTAATTACATTTCATAGCGGTTTCTTTCAACTTTGAGTTTTGATGGGACAGACAGAAATTGTACCACCTCCTTTATTAAGAAAATTATTACGAAGTTTGGGGGGAAATTTACAAGAATAGGGTAATTGAATCGGGGCCACATAAAGCTAGAACTGAGAAATATACCCCTCATGTTATTGGTTTGACGGAGAGTGTGTAATTACACAGATAATGTAAGATGTTAAAAAATTATATGGTTAAAGCTACATGGAATGCAAATTGACAATTTGGGTCAAACTTGTACTGCAAACTGGTATCTAAGCCGCCCTAAACTGAAGAGGTTGATGGAAATAGGTTATAAAGATTAAAGACGGATTATAATTTGGTGTAACCAGTAATATTTAAACTCCAGAATAAATATTTTTTTCAAAAGGACGGTGATGATGGAAACTGAAGAAAAGTCGGCAGAAAATAGATAATTTTCCACACAAAAGTAGAGAAAAGCACGCTTCTGATCATCTTCCTTCTCCAATGGAATATCATGTGAAACATCTTTTATAACCAGACAGGATGATCTTCAGAATCGCTTTGTTTATTACCACTTAGGAATAATCTCAGAAATCCTTTGTTTATTACAATAGTGGAGGACTCGAGTATGAGTGAAGGGAGCCGCTAAAGCAAAGAAATAGTGGAGCTGCTTTAAATATAAAAAAAGGATATGGCAGAAAGAAGACACACGTTTAATGAAATTTATAATTCTTAGGCTTCTTCAATTGGCTTTACCAACTCTTCTATTCCAATATAAATACCAACCTCTGTGCACATTCTAAATCAAAATATGTCACAGTTACGAAGAAACATGCTAGTGCACATTCCAATTGCTCATACCTTCCTTTTCTTCCTCATCTTCATTTTCTCTTCCAATGTATCTACAAATATTCATGCATGCAACCAAAGTGAGCGCAGCTCTCTCTTATCCTTTGCCCTAACTCTGTCTAATTCACCACCTTTAAATTGGACTGCAGTTAATTGTTGCCATTGGGAGGGCATAACTTGCGATCTAGATGGTTCGGTCACCCATTTGAGCTTACCCTCCAAAGAAATAAAACTCAAAGGAGGTGTATTTCCTTTGTCAATATCACTTCAAAATCTCACACATCTCACCTACTTGAATCTCTCTCACAATTTACTTTATGGCTCACTAGATCAAACTGCATTTTTCTTGTCCTTCAATAATCTTGAGATCCTAGATTTGAGCTATAACCGTCTTTTTGGAGATTTACCATTTTCTCTACCATTCACTCATATACGGACATTGGATTTGTCCAGCAATCATTTCCATGGTGCAATTCCATCTTCAACTTTCCAACAAGCTTGGAATTTGACCAGTTTTAATGTCAGCAACAATAGCTTCACCGGGCCTATACCATCCTCCTATATTTGTCTTCATTCTAATCCCTTGGTTAAACGATTGGATTTTTCTTTCAATAAATTCAATGGAAAGATTTCTCCTGGATTAGGGAAGTGTTCGAATCTGAAGGTTTTTCGTGCTGGTCACAATAACCTTTCGGGATTACTTCCTGAAGATGTGTATAATGCTACCAAACTTGAAGAAATTGCATTACCTCTCAATTCACTATATGGCACCATAAGTGAGAGAATTGCTAACCTCAGCCATCTCAAAATTCTTGGCCTCAACTCTAATAAATTGAGTGGTGTGCTCCCTGCAGGTATTGGTAAGTTATCCAATCTCCAACTCATGCTCCTTGACTTTAACAGTCTAGAAGGTTCTTTGCCCCCATCCTTCATGAATTGCACAAACCTTATAGAACTGCGTTTGGCATTCAACTACTTGAAAGGGGACATCACCAAGCTTAATTTTTCCAAACTCAGTCAACTTGCTAAACTTGATCTAGGGAATAATTGTCTCACTGGTGTTGTGCCAATAAGCCTTTACTCATGCAAGTTCCTTAAAGCAATTCGACTGAGTGACAACGACCTGGAAGGACAAATCCAGCCTGAGATTTTGTCTTTAAAATCCTTGTCCTTCCTCTCGCTTAGTACCAATAGATTGACCAACATGACTACAGCAATGAAATTATTTATGCGTTGCAGAAGTCTTGAATTCTTGGCCTTAGGATCTGCTTTTGTAGATGAGGAAACGCGAGCTGATTTTGGTATTGTTGATTTTAGTGGACTCCAAAATCTTCGATTTTTGGATTTGGGCTATTGTCACCTTACTGGTGAACTTCCTATATGGTTATCTAAGCTCAAGAAGCTAGGGATCTTGTATATGGACCATAATAAAATCACAGGGTCAATTCCTTGTTGGTTGGGGACTCTTCCAATGCTCTTTTATATGAACTTGGGGTCCAACCTTATTTCAGGTGAATTTCCAAAGGCACTTTGTAGACTACCAAAGTTGGTATCTGCATGGACTGCAGATCAGATAGACGATAATGATCTTGAATTGCCTATCTATGGATCTCAAGGTAAATTATCGGTGCAATACACATTTTCTTGCTTTGCTCCAGAAATATACGTAGGAAATAATGCCATTAATGGGAGCATACCTTTTGAGATTGGCCAATTGCAGCTTCTCCATGCGTTGAATCTTTGCAACAACAACTTCTCCGGCTGCATTCCAGAGCAGATATCTAACCTCAAGAACTTGGAGGAATTGGATCTTTCCAGAAATCAGTTTACTGGAATTATCCCATCATCAATTACAAGGCTCAATTTTTTGTCAGCTTTCAATGTTTCATACAATAATCTCGCAGGATCGATACCAAGAGGGACTCAGCTCCAACTTTTGAATGCTTCTGCATTTGAAGGGAACCCAAAACTTTGTGGTACCCCACTTCCAAATGAGTGTCAACCAAATAATGGCAACGATAATGCAGATATTATGACCAGCAAAGACAATACAGATAATGAGCATCAAAGTCAAATTCCATGGTTTTACACTTCCACTGTTCTTGGGTTCATTGTAGGATTTTGGGGAGTTTGTTGCCCTTTGGTTCTTAAGAAGAAATGGAGATATGGATATTTCAAATTCCTACACAGCGCTCAAGATAGGCTCCAAGTGATGATAATTGCTTGTGTGTATGGCAATTGAAGGCTTACAAGCTTGAGTTCTGTACTCTTTTTTTCTCTTATTGTTGCATGTAGTTTTTTTTTTTTTTTTCTTGGTGTTGCCAGTGTGGGTGTGTTTATTTGAATAAACAGAGGATGGGCTATAAGATGCCCAATCCTCCATTGGGTGTGGGTGTGCTGTAAGGCTTGTTTTTGTTTTCACAGCTCTATTTTTTTTTTTTCTTTCTTTCTTATGTTTATGAGGAAGTTGGCAACAGACAATTCTTCAAGATAAATTGGAACAAACGAAATTAAAAAATTTTGCTCCACTAATTAACCACATTGTGATGTAAAGTTTATGAGTTTTCTGTAGCCATGTTATGTCTAGCTAGCTACACATATACATGCAAAATATGAAATCAAGTGACCATGCCAGGCTAGGAAGTATCTTTTATCTTGTTGAGAGAAGAGTAAAGTCGCGTACTGCACGCACTATTGAACATGCATGGAGGCAGATATATTCAAATAGCTAGCAGACAATCAAGACGTACAGGTCTGCAGAGCAGGAAAACTAATTACTTTGAAAGTGATCGAGTCTTGCCCCCGGAACCTGTTCGACAAAATACCAATGAGGTATGAGCTTCTGAGAGTGATGATGAGGCTCTACTGTAAGGTATAAGATTGATTTGGTAGTATGCGATTTCCATGCCAGGTCTATTAGTTCTCTCTGTTTCCGTTGACGTTCAATATTTAATGTCTTAGGTTGTTTGATTGTTCCCCTTTTGTTGCAATTGTTTTCGCTTATCTTTGGAGGTTTGTACAAGAGATTCGAAGCTCTGACTAAAATCTTCTTAGCTAGGTTAAAAAAGAACGTAGAATGCAGTCAATGCTTGTGTGCAACACCTGGCCAAATAAATAACATAAAAAATGGACAAGGTTAAACTTTTATATCCTATTTTTAAACTCCTTGCTGGGAAATTACCGGCAAAAGAAAAGGAAAAAAAATTATTATTGGATCCATCACCACCTGAGGAAAGTTGATGATAAAAAAATGAAAATTGAATAAAAATTAGAGTATTTTCCGCATGAGCTTTAGAAGTCAGATAGGCTTTACCTTCCAATGAAACATCCCATATGTGCAAAGACTTGTAGTGGAGATCGAACTTCCAGTCTTGACTCTTGAAGCGTGTAGTTGGTGAGGTGAAAAGGCAGAAAGCAAGAAGACTGATGTTTAATTATATAAAACACCAATTGGCTTTGTTAGCTATCTCTTCTTTACAGCATATATACGGCCTTCATCGTTACCTTGGAAATCTGACCTATCTCACCCACTTGAATCTCTCTCATAATTCACTTTATGGTTCACTATCTAGATCAAACTGGATTCTTCTTGTCCTTGAATAATGTGGAGTTCCTAGATTTAAGCTATAACCTTCTTTTTGGAGACCTACCATTTTCTCAACGATTCATTAATATCCGGATACTGGACTTGTCCAATAATCAGTTCCACGGAAATCTTCATTCTTCCAAAATGCTTGGAATTTGACTAGTTTTTAATGTCTGCAGCAATTCCTTCACTGGGTCGATCTATACCATTATTATCCTCTAATATTGATTCATCTTCATTCTTATTCCTTGATTGATTAAGCTGTTAGATTTTTCCTTCAATATATTCAATTATTTCTTGTGGTTTAGAGAAGTGTTTGAAACTACAGGTATTTCGTGCTGGTCATAATAACCTCTCAGGATTACTTTTACAGGATCTCTATACTGCTAAGGAACTTGATCAAAGAACTTGCCTTGCCTTTCAATTCATTATATATGGAGCCAATAGTGAAAAAATTGTTAACCTCAAACCTCGAAACCATTGACCTCAACTCCAACAGATTGAGCGGCAGGCTCCCTATGACTATTGGTAAGCTGTGCCAATTGAAACTCGTATTCCTTCAGTTCAACAATCTAAAAGCTTCTTTGCCCTCATGTTTGATGAACTTCACCAAGCTTATAGAACCTCATTTTGTTAAATATTTTGGACCATTGGATTAGTAATATATCCAATGGTTCAAAATATTTAACAAATTGGTAACTTGTTTAGCCCTTAGCCTTTCCAATTTTTTTTTTTGTCTATATTACTAATTAATTTTATCATTAGCGAATTAATGTTTGATTAATGCTTGTTATCAATGGACAATTACACAATTGAAGGGATTCGTGGGCGGCGTTGCAGACGTGGTGGAATGGTGGTCTGGGCTTGGGTCAACCCTGGCTTGCTGGGCCTTGAGTTGGGCCCCTTCTCTTCGGGCTGCCCTCTTGGGCCTTAATTTGGGCTGGGGTGTTTTGCCCTAGACCCAACTCTATGTTCTTTAGTTTTGACTAAATTATATTATTTCCTTGTATTAGGATGCTATTCAATTTGTAGGTTGGATGTTAGCTTGCATACTAAACTCTGCTATGTTTTTGCACTAAATATTTGAACCTCCTGGCGCACCACAATTGCTTGCATTGGCAATAGGAGGCTCAAATGAAAAGTATTTTTTGTAAGCCTAGTTTCAAGTTTAGTTTTGGCAAGCTCTGGTTTACTTGAGCAAGATTTGTAACAGTGAATATATGGTACCGGGT
Source organism: Rosa rugosa (assembly GCF_958449725.1). Taxonomy (NCBI): domain Eukaryota; kingdom Viridiplantae; phylum Streptophyta; class Magnoliopsida; order Rosales; family Rosaceae; genus Rosa; species Rosa rugosa. Next base: position 10,112,629 of record NC_084821.1, read on the forward strand.
GTCCTTATGGACCGTTTGTATGTGCCGTTCTATCAATGGAATTTATTTGAACTATAAAAAAAAAAATTTAATCAATTGAAAATTACGTTTTTTCCTTATTAAAAACAAAAACCTTCTAACCTAAGCTCGCAAAATTAGTATTAGCACTGAGATTCATAGTTGATTCATAGTTAAGTAGTCTTTATTACCATGTAATTAATTATATCATTAGTAGTTTCCTTAACCAAATATAATTCTTTTTATGCATTTTACAACAACCACAACAATTAGTGTAAAAATAGATAATATTTGTTTTAAATGTAGTCAAATGAGAACCTACTTTAGGACTTATTTACTCAAATGAGAATTTACTTTACTCTAATGAGAACCTACTTTACTTAACGAATACCTTATTTACCTTATTTACTTTAATGAGGATTTTTTTTCTTCTAATTACCACATGTGTCCTCAAAGTGGTTACATGAGTCCTCAAAGTGGTAAATATTATATAAAATAGAACATGTATGAGAAATGTTAATGCCCATAGCTTTACCCGTCCTCATTTGTGTAATAAAGTTCTCCCTTGCGTAATTAAAGTAATATATTGTGTAATGTCCATCGTCAAATTAGTAATTACTTTTAATCGTCGTAATTTACCACAAACTCCAACAATTGATGAAAAAATGATAAGTTTTGTTCTAATTATAGTAATTACTCCACCTACAACCTATGTACTAGTTTATGGATAATTTCACTAGTGTGACAATAAATTTGTTGTTAGAGTGGTAAATCTTTATGTTTTTATCATTAATGAAATGATTACTACAATTACTACACATTTTACCACAACCACAACAATTGATGTAAAAGCGGTAACTTTTGTCCTATTTATAGTAATTACTCAACCTAAACTAATGTACTAATTTATGGACAATTTAACAACTACAACAACAAATTTGTTGTCAAAGTGGTAAATCTTCATATTTTTATCATTAATGGAATAATTACTCAATGACTACATATTTTACCATAACTCACAACTAATGATGTAAAAGCGGTAACTTTTATTCTGATTGTAGTAATTACTTCAAAAACTATACAATTTACAAGATTACCAACCATTTTACAATTCCGACAACATTTGTGTTGTGAACATGGTAAAATTAAAATTAGACCAAAAGATATGTAACAACTCAGTATTATAAGGAGCTTCTCCACTTGATAATCAAGGTTCTCCATTTGATAAAAGTTGTCCAAATATGATATTTACATCTTTGACCACTCAATTACAATAACCACAACAACTATTGTCATAAGTCATAATTGTAGTTCAACTATGTGTAATTTATTATTTTGACAATACTTGTTACATGATTTTTAACAATGTTACATATCAAGAAAGAGTGTGTTGTTAATATGGTAAATTTTATTTTTAAAAATGACACATGTCGATATTTAATTGGGTAACCTGTTGACCAGTTCAGTAGGTTTCCACTATATTAATTTACTAAAAGTAAAAAAAAAAAAAAAAAAATAAGGGTATGACATACATCAAGGTACTCTAGACGACCCCAATCTGAACACTTTTCATTGTACTAACACAGAGCAAGAAATCATGAATCAATCGCTTCAATCCAAGTTGAATTTCTTCACACAACCATCATAGGGATTGAAGACATGCATGCAATCCCTAAACTGGGAATAAAAACAATGCAGCTAAACTAACAATTCACCACTCACCTCCTCGAGCCTTTGTCTCTTTGAGAGTTCGCCTCCTCGAGAGTCTTTTGACCCCCCCCCATCTTGCCCCTTTGTTTTTCTTTGGCCCCATAGAAAAACAATTTGTCGCCTATATATCATTGTCGTCTTTACCATGAAGCGGCACTTTGGTGAAGTTCAATAACAATGAAAAACACTAGTATATTCAGAGTACCAAGAGTTCAAAATCAAATTGTATATATGATGAATTTATAGGTTGCTCTTAAGGCAAAGAGTTAGTTTCTGTATGGGACATAGAACTGCCCCTATTCCTTTCGAGTCTGATAGGCAATACTTTATTTATATTGGTCACCAGCCTTATGTATTCACTTCGACCACCGGGCTCATAGGTTTGTTTCCGCCAATGGCCTTCTAGGTTCACTTCGGCCACCGACCTCATAAATATTTCAAACAAAAAGGCAAAATCAAAAAGTGTTCGCTAAAGGAAAGAACACTAGTCTACGTAACCTGGGTTTTGCCCCCTTGATCTAGTTTTTACCCAAGACCCTTGTAACAATATTGTCCATGTCTCTTGATGGGTTGCATAATAGATTCTCGTATAGAGGTGTACTTGGGAGGAGTCATTCTTAGAATTTGATTACTGGCCTGGCACTGAGATTTATAGTTGATGCGTCTCATCTTTGCCCAACTCTGTTCGAGATTTGTATTCTGTCACTCCAGTCCTTAGTGACCGAAATGAGATTTCCTGAGGTGCAGCTCCTGCCATCATTTTTTAGAGAAAAGCGCTTCCTACATACTGCTCCATTTGTTGGTGATGAAAAAAATCTGTATAGGATTTTGACTCACCAATAAATATGGAATGGAGTGGGAGTTGATCAGGAACAATTGAGAAGCTTCCTTTTTTATCGTTGACTTTTCCCACAGACGATGCTACTTATTGGTGATGAAAATACAAATTGGATTTTGACTCACCAATAAATTTGAACTGGAGCGGGTGCTAACTAGGAATAATCGAGAAACTTTGTTTGACCGTTAACTTGAAGAGAAGGGGTACCTGCAGAAAACCCTATGATGCCTAAGTAAGTATTTTCCTTAGTTGAGTGTAGTAAACTAGTTGAAGATGAGATGGGTTACCTGGCTATCGAGCCTCCTATTTGTAGGTGAATGCTTACTTGGGCGGAAAATCGTCATCATTTCCACATTTATGGATGTCATCATTACTGCGCTTACTACTGTCATCATTACCACACTTATTACTGTAATCATTGCCCACTTATTTCTATAACCGTTTTCGCATTTATAGCTGCAATGATTGCCTTACTTATAGCTGTAATTATTGTCACATTCATACCCGAAATCATTACTACATTTATGGTTGAGTCATTTGTCTTAATTGTGGGTCAAAATTGGTTGATCACCCTCACAACCCTTAACCTGTTTTACAAAATATGACTATTTGGTATGTGTGACTTCACAACACTACGTTATTGGAGTTTGAATAGATTTCAATTTTATTTTTGAAAAATAAAATTCAGTTTCATTTTTGAAATTTGAAATTAAAGTACAAATTCAGCTAATGGGTGCTTATTGCCCCGTGGCGTTCGGAAGGGATTAGTCCGGCTCTGCTGGGATACCCCCCGAAGGGTGTGTGTGTTGCTAACTTTCTAACGCTAACCTCCCCCAATCAATTAAAAAAAAAAAAAAGGATAAGTTTGATCAACTTACCTTTTCTATCGAAACTACTCATTTTCAAATGACATCCACACTGTTCACAAATATTCATTTTGGATTTTAAAAATTTCTTATAATTTAATCTATAACAATTTTCGCATTGAATCCACAAATGCCTGTATTTTTGAGTTACATTTAAATTATTAGATCTCAATTTGAACTGAAGTGGTTTCTAACACTATATAAACACATCAAAAGTTCTTCAAAAATGGAGCATCATCCACAAACTACGGGTCTGGTTTCTTCATTTTCCTCATAGAAAAAAACACTTAGTATGTTCGCTGGAATCCAAGGCCTGCTGCTAGGCTCTTGGATTATTGATAGTTGTATCCCTGTGGTCAAACGCCTAACGAACTACAAGCACTTAGTAGGGGCGAAATTCTGTCTAAAGAACATTGCTAATCTGCAAGCCTCTATCGAATCACAAGTCAGTCTTCTTGCAATTAAAATTTCTTTATTTCATTCGGATGTTATGTATTGTAATCTATATACCATTGTGTAAATTGTCATTGTAATTACTTATATATAGCTATAAGTATATTTGAATTCATTGATATTTACCCAACACACGTTGCCCTAAACAGTTTCTCACATGACACGAATTCATGGACTATACAATAGAAAATCCACCACATTTGGGTGTTGCAGTTGCCACCTTATCAATCAACAGAGGTATTGGTTTAATCAATTCATGTATTAATATGGATGTCAATGGCTAATTTTGTGAAAAAACATCAATGCACCCGGTGGTATTGGTATAATCAATTCGAATTCGACTTCTCTCTAGAATTCATTTTGCTATAATCTGCTTGGATAACATTGTGAGCTCGCCACGTCAGTGTGGTTCAATCTAAGGGCCATTAAACTAACAACACAGAAAGCCATAGACTTCACTAACGATCTCAAATAGTACTTTAACATCAACACTGAATCGAACAAGATCTCTATCCCTCGACTCCTCGCATCTCCCTCTCTCTCTTAGCCCAATTTCCTCCTTCCCTTCACCATGCCATCTAGTCGTGCACTGAATCGAACACGATCTCTCGACTCCTCACATCTCCCTCTCTCTCTTCGCCCAATTTCCTCCTTCCCCTCACCATCTTGTGTTATGTTATTCATTGAATCAAATTGATTTGGGTGCATTTCAATTTATTGGATTTGGGCGGGTTTTGTTGGGAGGTTGTAGGAATGAATTCTAAATCGTTTTGTTGATGCAGTAGATCGAATTTGAAGATGACTACTTTGTTGATGTGTTTTCTCAGGTCTGTTATGATTACCCTTTTGTTTGTTCTGCATATTGTTAGTATTTTCCATCTGTATTAAGCATTTTATTATCTGGGTTGGTCTGTTTTAAAGCATTTTATTAAATGCAAGATAACGTACATTAGCTTCATAGCTTGAAGGTGAAGATGAATAACATTAGCTTCATAACTTACAAACCAGCTTCAGCATTTTCTCTCTTAATCTGACCAAAAGTTTCGAAATTGGTAAAATTACAACATCTATACCAATCCTTACAAATTTCCAATCTTTCCTCTACTTCACACCAATGGTACCTTCCTACTCCAAATCAAAGCTCAGGGCGTACAAATGCATTATTTTTTTCCACACTTAACTCATCAATCAACAATGATGTACTAAATCTTTTAGTACTACCAGCATTAAGCTAAAAGGTGCTCCCCCAACCGCCCCCCATAAGATGTACATAGATTTCAAATCAGAAAGCAAAATAAAAATAAAAATTATAAGTTAAAGAAACATTGCTGTCTTCAAAAAGCACATCAATATATTGTGGCATACTGCACAATCATAGCTTAAACATTACCATATCAGACATCAGACTCCTATTGTAATACATGTGGGCAATTACCAAAACACATAAAATATAACGTCATGGTGATCAATGTCAATACCAGAGTACCACTTCATCCTTATTAAAACCATATATATATGTATCCCATTTGGATAATCCTGCTCAATGCATGTGCTGCAGTGATCTTTCCTAGAAGGAACAAAAGACTAGCTATTGCTCTTGGGACCAGACAAACAGAGGAAGTCTTATTAAAACCAGGCTTAATTTTATTGCGATATGAACGCTACAGCATAAATTATATTTTGACGTCACTACTAAAATCAAGGAGCATTAGAGATGGGACCTGAAACATTTGATAAAAGAATATAAGTGTAATACCTCATAGCTCCATCATCCCATGCCACTCATGTCCAAGAACATTCTAAAATGGCAATTCTTAAAGTATATATTGAGATATATATAGCTTAAAGTGTAATAAGAAATGTGATTGCATAGCAAGTTAGGAAGGTGAATTATATAAAGAGCAAGAGACCAAAATGGAGAAGCACCAGAAACATACATGAAAAACAAATAAATGAGAAGCATCTCTGTTCCACAAACTGATGAATAGCAAAAACAGTTCCACAAACTGATGAAAGTCCCAAACAGTTCCACAAACTGATGAAACTCCCAAACTGCAGAAGAAGACAGCAAGCTGCATGTACAAAGCCTAATATCTACACGATTCTGTGATATGCTTCACCACAGATGGCAAAAAGGAGAAGAAACTGAACTCTGAGTTCAAATCATTCATCACCACGGTATGAGTCTTTCCCATCATCTTCCTTGAGAGTTAAGTAATGCTTGGTAACTAAAACTTTGAGGTCCTTGAAATGGCATCCATAACATTGGAATTGGCGCACCACAATTTCCAGACTGATGACATGAAAAATGAAAAAACAAACCTGAATAACTTTTAACAAAACGAAATACCTTGGTTGAATCAGAACTAGATGAACAAATTTTACAAAAACGAAATACCTTGGTTGAATCATTACTAGATGACTTTTCTCGCTCAAGAGTACTCCCTTTTCGATTCTTGGCCAAACTTTTTTCAAAATCACCTATAATTCTTCTTTTTCTTCCTCGAGCACTCTCCCTTTTCTTGAATCCCTTGGCTTGAACAACTTTTTCCTTATCCGAGTTACTTTTGGCTATATTAATACCCTTAATCACAGTACACGATTCTGTAATCTGATCATCCTTACCAAGATGTAATGTATCCATTTTTGAACATAACATGTCTTCAATAGCTTTGCTTAGTTCCCCCAAATGATGAACAACAAACTTATATGTCTCTTCTCTCTCAGCGGCCCGAGATGAAATCTTGGTGGATATGGAACTTAGAGACTTGTACCAAGATGTTTGTTGTAGGTTGGTATCTACATGGATGTCTTGGTCATACATGTCTTTCACTCTTTCAGATCTTGCTTTTCTTGTCCATGTTTTTAGAATATACTGATCATGAATTTCTTTGACATTCATGTAGTTAGTAAGGATTTTTATTGCATGGCGGCACAAAATACCTTCAATCTCAAATAACTTGCAACTACATGACACGGACTGGTCTTTCTTCACCCTAACACATCTCTCCTTTGGATGAACATTAAAGGCAACTTTATACAAAATGTCATCACCATCTTGAATACATCCAACTAAGTTGTAATCAAGAGCCTTCTCATACTGAATATGGAATTCTTCAAACAGAGCTTTAGTGTAAATATTTCCAGCCTTGATCACCATTGAAGAAAATATCCCAATAACAGGTAACTTGTAGCACAAAGCATACTTTGCCTCTAACTCTTTATACCGCTTATCATTGAGCAATCTGTCAAAGTGCTTGAAAAACTGAACCACATCATAGTCTGACTTAACATATGGTTTTAGGCTAGCATTGAAACTCTCACTTAATTGGGTGGTATGCATTCCAGCAGACCATGCCCACTTGACATATGGTTTTGCCCATTTCTCCTTTAATCGAAATATACTACTCAACCAAGGATTTTCATGTGCACTGTATTCATTAAGCATTGCTTCCCACACAACTAGGAACTCATCCTCCTCTTCATAGTTATTCATACATTTTGATAAGAAGGTGGTGACCCGTTCATCACCTTTGAATATACTACTTGCTTTCTTAATGGCATTTTGCATTATATGCCATGTGCAAAGCAAGTAATATGTGTTAGGCATCACATTTGCACAAGCTTTAGCCATTGCAGCATCCTGATCTGTAAAATAGACTTTGGAGCCTTGTTAGACATTGCCTCCAAAAACGTCTCAAATAACCATGTAAACGAATCAGAAGTTTCATCATACATCAATGTTGCCCCAAAGATTACAGTCTCACGATGATGATTAAATCCCACAAATACTCCAAATGGACGATTGACTTCATTAGTTCTGTATGTAGTGTCAAAACTCACAACATCACCAAATAAACCATAATCAAGTATCATCCTGGCATCAGCCCAAAAAATATTTGTTATTTGGTCATCACTATCCAATTGCACAGCATAGAAAAATGAGGGATTTTCTAATGCTTGATTTTGGAAGTATTTTAATAAGGATCCTGCTTCTCCATATGCCAATTTCTTTTGCCTTTGAGATTGAAGATAATTTTTCTGATCTTGTTTAGTGAATCCAAGAGCCTCTCTTCCACCAACTTCTCTGCTCATTAACTCGAATGAAAACTTCAGTGGGATTCCAGAATCTTGTACCAATTCCATCTCAGCTCTTTGTGAAGAAGTAACATTTCGTTGAGATGGTAGCATGTGAGCACACTCTTGTATTACAAGATCATGGCTGTGAATTTCTTCAAATTGAACAACTCTGTACCTACCACTTGATTTATCCAACTTAATGATCATTTTAGCATCACAACTTGTTCGTGTCTCCGGTCGAGGATTCTTAGTCAAATGGTCTCGCTTATCTATTGTACGTAAACCTTCTTTAGAACAAACAAATATTCTTGAGATGAGCTTACCAGAATGCTTGTTCTTGTAATGTGTATGTCTTCTAATACTAAATCCAACTCTTCGCCCATACATGTTATAAAACTCATATGCTAATTCTTCTGAGTCAAACTCCATACCATTCCTTGGCTTATAATCTGGACTAGTCGAGTCATCTCTATCCATAGGCTCCATTCAATCATTCATTTTCAATCTATAACATATAAAATCTATATTAACATTCCAATCAAATTCAGAAGCAAAATGGATCATGCTATGAAGTTTGGCTTATATGCTACTCTGTTTTCGCTACTCTGTTCAGTTTTTAGCTCTGAAACAAAACAAAAAAATAGAAGAATCTGATATGACAAACCATAGAATCAGATCAAGAGAATAAGAATGATTGAATCATGTCTTAGCTAAACATATATACATAGAATACTTTAATAGGATAAACACCCATCGATACAAGGCTGAGATTTCAAAGAACCAAAACTCAAAACCAAAAACGCTAAATGGGATAAGATTAGGATCCATAAGATCAATGCTAAAGAGCTAGATACAGATACCTGAATGATGAAAGCAAAGTACCAGCATCTAAAGATGAATGAAATTTGGACTGAGATAAAGAGTGATCGTGAAGAATAAGAGATGTATCAGCAGTGAGGAAGAGGAAGTCTGATTGGAGGGAACTAGTAGAAGGTAAAAATTGTTGGAGGGAAACTTGAAAAAGCCTTAACATTTGGAGATCGTTAGTGAAGTCTATGGCTTTCTGTGTTGTCAGTTTAATGGCCCTTAGATTGAACCACGCTGAAGTGGCGAGCTCACAATGTTATCCAAGCATATTATAGCAAAATGAATTCTAGCCGAGAAGCCGAATCCAATCAATTCATGGGGCCTAGGTGGTAGTACCAATTTGCTTACTAATCCTTGGCAAGCGGATTAGTTTGACCAATTCAAGACACTGGCACATGGGGTCACTGGCAACAACATTATTATATTTTTAATCAAATTCAGCTCTTAAATTTAAGTTCTTTTCCAGCAGTTGGAACTAAAGACAACCGTACGTTAGTTAATTTTTTTTTTGCTATTTTTTTTAATTTTAATTTTCACACAATTTATTTTAAAAAATAAAATAAAAAATTTTGAAAAATTCTATAAACACACACTTACTCTTCTTACTTCCCACATCACCTATAAACATTCCATAATACACAAACTATATTGCAATTTATTAATAAATCAAATTTTAAATTAAATAGTGTCTTTGAAATAGAATTGCCTTTAATTGGTGCATTGATAAATTTAAGGCAATTGTCAATTTGAGTGAATAGAGTATTGACATAGTTGACAAATTAGCAATTGACATCAAAACATTAGTGCATTTTCTCTTATACATCTGACATATGATATTGCTGAGCAAAGCAAACATGAAGTACCAAAATGTCAAAATTTGATTGTTGGATATTGAATTGAAAATGACGATAGGTCAGGTGGTTTTTTATAATTAATCTTACTGTTGTAAATATTATTATCTATGTGGTTGTCCACGTAAATACTTATTAGTTATGTACTTTTATGCAAACCCTACCTCTGTATAAAAGAGGCTAATGAGACTGAATGAGAACACTTCTACTTCCTCCCAACTATTCTCTCTATATCTTCTTTCTATTTTATAACACATTATCAGCACGCTTTGCTCTATAATTTTCATAAACTCTTTGATGATCCTGAGTTTTTGGTGCAACTTTATTGTGTTTTTACCTTGACTCAAGATCTATGAGTTTTCTCTTATATATCAATTTTAGTTATGGCATACTCTTTTAAACTTCTTATTAATTTTTATCAATTCAATTCACCACAGTTTGCGATACATTTTAATTAACCTTTCGGTTTTTCTTGCAAGTTGGTTGTATGCATACATGCAGAAAGTTCTGGACCATAAATGGCTGACTTCATGCTGTACGTTTATTCAATTTGCATTCTTACTATACTTTTGTAACTATGCACAATTAGATGTCTGTTCTTTTGGGTTTTCTTCCTTATCTAATTGTATATGAATAAACCGGCAATCCTCAATATATACGCTTTTTTAGCTAGGAATTTCAAGTTGTCATATAAACATCAAGTGACAACCCGTTGAGCTCGTTGCCTAATTGGCTTTTTGTGAGAAAATTAAAGTTGTCACATAAACATTAACCGACAACTCATAGAAGTCGTCGCCTAATTGGGTTTCAATGAGGAAGTTCAAGTGGTCACATAAGTCATCAAGTGAAAACTTGTAGAAGTCGTCGCCTAATTAGTCTTTTGTGAGAAAATTAAAGTTATCACATAAATATTAACTTACAACTAGTAGAAGTCGTCGCCTAATTAGTTTTTCGTGAGGAAGTTCAAGTTGTCACTTAAACATTAAGCGACAACCTGTTAAAGTTGTCGCCCAATTGATTTTCAGAGAGGAAGTTAAGGTTGCCACATAAACATTAACCGACAACTCACAGAAGTTGTTGCTAAACCATTCTTCAGCGACAAAAATTTAGTTGTCACATAAACATTAAGCGACAATTCGCAGAAGTCGTCGCCTAATTAATTTTTTATAAGGATATTAAAGTTGTCACACAAACATTAACTGACAACTGGTAGAAGTTGTTGCCTAATTGACATTTTGCGTGGAATTAGGTGTCGCATAATGTTAAATGGGCGACAACTGTCAATTTGTCGCAAATACCTACTTTATGCGACAAATTGGTTGTCGCTGATGGGATTATGTGCGACAACTGAAATTTCCTCTTATTTGCCAAGTTTTTGCGACTAATTTTGAGTTGTCACAATGAAATTTCTCGTTTTTGCTATTTTCTCTTATAGTGATATATGTTATAAATAATCCCTACCTTATAATCTCTGATAATCTTTTATTTGGTGTTGTAAATTTTGTTTGGATCAGTATGGTTGAGATACCTATATTAATTAGACTTCATCAGTATGTTAAAGATTGGTGGAGGTCCTGGTTTCAGATTTGTGATGGAATAAAAATGGATTCAAATTTGCTCACCATTTTTATTTTGTGGTGATATCACCACCCAATTAAAACATCATAATTAACTATAATTATGTTTTATAACGCATGACAGTTTTATATTGAGTGGTGGTATCACCACCAAAGTATTGGTGGTGAGCAAATTTGAATCCAAAATGGTCTCCTTTTATTAAATTGCTTTGACTATTCTGTTAGTACTTTATTCTCATATTTTGAATTCTTTTTTTTGAAAGGGGGCTGGTGTGGCTGCCCACAAGTCTTGATTAGTGAAATTGCAGAATACATGGGGGGACGTAAAGCTTAAACCCCAGATTACAATAAGTGTCAAGAGAACAACTTGAAATAATACCAGGAGTCTCCACTAAATCTATGTATTCTAACAAGCACCAACTAGCAAAGAGTGCACAACCGGCTACTCTATTTGCTCTGACAATGCAGTGACATAACGGAAAGATTACTCTATCACGAAGAAGTATCATTACAAATAGTACAGCTTTCCTACTATGTTGCCGCACGTAAACAAATCTGGCGACACTCCATTTCATTCTGCCACTAGGAGGTTGTGTCCATTTGATCAAATAAACTGCTCGCTGCCTCTCTAGGCCAGATAAGGCACACTGAGCGTGCATACCGGGACCAAGCCCATTTCGCGCAATTATATACTATATGATCAGTGCATATTTTTGTCTTTCAATTGAAAGAATTTCAGGTATGTATATTTATCTATTTTGACCATTTGATTCACCTTCTTTCATTCAATTTGGAAAATTGATATGGTGAACTCACACCTATATTTATTTGTGAATTTTGTAATTAAAATAGATCGAGACCTGAAGTCTCTTGATTCGATTACAGAGGACCTGAAGTTCCTTGAGAGTTACATAATTAAAATTACGACATCAAATTTTCTCAAAGCTTAACGAGGGTCAAAAGTTCCTCAGAATTATAAAATGATCGAAATCACATGTTACTTGAACCCTGATCATATGGGGGCCTGAAGTTCCTCAAGGTTATGAAATATAAATTAGAAAATTATGACATGAAGCTCTTCAGAACTTATGTCAGTAACAAGAGCCAGAAGATCCTCAGAGCTATACAATTGAGTATATGATCCACATATTTATCCCCGATTGTAAAAGGGTTGTAAGTGTCTTAACTAGCTTTTTCGACATTGGGGTTCCCTCCTCTTTGTGACTATGTGGTTTTGAAGTTCAATGTTGGCAATGGAAGTAGCTATACATTTAGCTTGAGGTTCTATATAAGATACCCTCGTGTATTTAGAGGAGAGATAAAAGATATCATATTTTGTGAAGTTAACCAGATCAAAAGTTCTGTGTATTATTCATTTACGGAACCATAAGTTTCCATTGCTAATTAATTTATTTATTTTTCTTCATTGTGATATTTCTATTTTATTGTGTATCTTCAGTATAGTACATATTTTTTATTCATACGGACTAGCAGTCCTATGTCTCGATTGAACCAGAAGTTCAAAATACCATATAGTAGAACCTGAAGTTCTAACCATAAAAACTCAAACCAGAAGCTTTGAGTACAAAATATAAGTTGGTTATAAAGTGAACTTGAAACTTCACTTTAGTTACTTCGAGCCTGAAGTTTCGAGCACCAAATTTATTTGAACCTGAAGTTCAACATATGAGATCTTAGAACCCGCAGTTTTAATAAAAAAAATTCGAGCATGAAGCTTCGGTTACGCGTGATTTAATCATAATTTAGTTAATAACTAAAAGAGATCGAAACTTGCAATTTCTTGATCCAAAATTATATGAGGACCTGAAGTTCCTTAATGATCATACTGACTAGATGAGCACCTGAAGTTGCTTATGAAGTTTAAACTCGACATTTCGAGAATATCATTTTGGCCAATAGTTCAAAAATGAATTTAGTCCCTTGCAATTGTCAATATTTTATAATTGATGTTTACTAAAGGTATTGTCAATATTTCACAATTGATGTTTACTGAAGGTAAGGTAACACTCATCAAGAGTTGTAGACCTTGATTTATGGCTCCGAATGAGCTACTATCATGTTAGCGAATTTGACGTATTGTCTCACTAAGTGCCTCCAATATGGTTGGAGAAGATTTTTAAGCTATCATGAAATATTGTCACACTAAGTGCCTCCAATATTGTCCAACTTTTACAGTAAATTGAGGCATATATATAATGTCATGAACCAGAAGTTCATTGAACACTATTTAGCATGATCGATTACATCATCTTTGTCTACCATGTTGCGTGGAATCACTTACAAGTTTGATGATTGCTAACCTTACTCACAAGCAAATTGTTTATTTACCGAATATTTGCGAGTTGTCACTTTAATGAGACAATCCTCCTGTAATGAAGGGAAGACAGATTGTTCCCGAAGAACGATATGAATTAGTGTGAGATATTTATCCATTGTCTCATTTTGACATCGAGAATTGATAAAAGAAAGTGACAAAATCATATGCTAAATACAAAGACATTTGCGTGGGTTAAAGTCCCTAAAACCAACCATACTATCACAAACAATCTAGACCCCATTTGATTTGTGGTATACATGTATCCAAATGACATGGTTCTCCTAAAGAAAATGTCATAAAATAATGTTAGAGCACCTAATATGGCTAAACATACAAAGGTTGTAAGTACGCTATTAGGGAATGATATATTAGTGATACAATAATACATCAATATGATTAATGCTCATGAATTAAATGTTTTTGACCTAAAACCTGGTTTGGGTTCGCCACCAACCAATGAAGAACTTCACTCCAAAGAAACTGATAGATCTTTGAACGCATCTTTTGCGCATGGTCATAATAAGACAGTTTTCCTGCCATTAGGGGGAGGAAAGACTATTGTCATTTGAATAACGGCGTGAATTTTTGTGGAATGTATCCACCAGGTCTAAAGTTTTAAGCTCCCAAAAAGGGAAGATTATACAAACCCTGTAATGCTTTACATGAGATTCATATGTAAAAAAATCCACATTCACTACGTGATTCATCTATGAGAGATGATTGTCCTAGAAGTGACAATGTATGACCTAGAAGTGGCATGGGTACCTAATATCAATAAGCTTATTACAGCTAACGCATGCATATAAGAATGTGTAGGATCTATGATTAATGATCATCGATATGATAATTTACGAATGGTAGCTACCAAAGAAAAATCATTAAGGGCTGTATGAATGCTATACCACGTTTCATTATGAATGTCGACAAAGTATATTAATTAATAATTGGCCAAATTGAAAAGAGACAATTCTAATGAAATTAAATATTTGAAATGTGATGAAATCATGAAATACTTAGACGTTTAAACCTACGTGGTACAAAAAGGTATTTATCAACAGTGAAGATAAATCACTATGACACTATGTCTATTTATAAAGACATGAGATTATGAATATCTTCCCTTATACGAATGACAATTTTCTATAAGTACAGCATTACATATAGCTGTTATATTGACGAGAGATTTATAACACATTGTCACCGTATATTATAAAGATCTTAAAGACATATTACTAAAAACAAAATCTCAAAAGTAAAGGGTTATTATAAACGTATTGCTTATGAATCTTCGAGGGATTCAAATACACGAAGGATTCAAATGCAAGTCCATGAATTGTTGAAAGACCCTGAAGCTCACTCATGGAATCAAAGAGTCTGAAGCTAGCTCATATATACTCATTCCATTATAGTTAACGCGACCTAAATTTCCTTAATGAGTACTATGACAAGACTACGAAATCGAATTCGAATTATGATTATGATGTTGCAACATATTATAACTTTCTCGAAGTTATGATCGAATTATTTAGAGCTCTAGAAGAGCATATATGAGACGTATCGATAGATGAATATTGATGTATGTGGCTAGGTCATACACTGTCACGCCCCGAAATTTTAAATAACAAATTAAAATCCGAAACGTGAATTACACAACTTACTTAAATAACAACTAGAATTTTTTTCATAATCCCACACCTCACACCACTCAATATTACATAACCAAATTCTCAAGGAGATTATTTATTACAGTACACTCTCTCCAAGTATAATGTAAGCTCAGATGAGCATAACAACCTCACGATAGCAGGGAATAAAATAATGCTGCAACCCTTAACTAGCTCGACCTCCGTCACGATTTGCCTGACCTGCAGGATTATCCGCTACACCGTTTGAATAGTGTACCGGGATTGCAACAACACAAAACCCGGTAAGCTTTTTGCAAAGCTCGTGAGTAAATAAGAAATGAACGGTTGATTTATTAAATCCCAATTCTTTTAACTCAAGTAAACAATCAACAATCTCAACATTCAAAATGCAAATGTCAGACCAATTCACGGAACAACAAGGAATACATCCCCACAAACCTCTAACCTCAAAATCCCTCTGTGGTCTTTCCCACAACCTACATGTATTCCCATTGCATGTGGTCTTTCCCACCACCTGCAATCATCCTCACTGCATGTGGTCTTTCCCACCACCTGCAATATCTCCACACGTTAGAGCTCTAACTACGTCGCTACGTCACCTTGGCCTAGGTTTAGTAAAACGACCTATATCCGGGTTTTTTTATAACCCTCGATCCTTGGACCCCTGTCCTCAGAACCCTACTTCTCTATTCAACTCACAAGATAAACATGATTATCACAAACATCCATCGATCATCATTATCACAAATAATCATGGCAATTTCAAAAACAATATCAAATCATAACCAAGTTATAGCAATTCCACACACACCTCAATGTCACACCATTCCATATATAACCACGTAAATATATATATACGTAATTATCCGCTCAGGGATAATCACTAATACCAACTATAGTTCAAGCATAAAAATCGTGAAATTCATTTTGTATAATTAAAATCATTTTACTTACCTATGGACCGTAGTTGATCAAGTCCATATGATTTAAAACAAATATTTATTTCACAAATATTTTCACACAATTACGACAAAATAAAGTAATTAAATGTACTCGGTTCGTAATATGAACCACGTGAGGTTTACTCACCTCGATATTCCCGCTGCGTCTTCAATTTAACACAATACACACCGAAATCGCTCACCCAAGGGAGACCGTCAATCACCTAATCACACATGACCTTAACTTAGCCAATAACTCAAAAACGAAATCAAACGACAATCCAACGGTCGGATCGAAATTAAATGATGATCCAACGGTCGGATCCTCACGGATCGCCTTTAGGATCACCCTCCAAAAATCATCACGAAGGTCCAACGGTCGGATCTTCCTGAATCGTCCTTACTAACATCTTCACAAATTTATACGAAAATCCGACGGACGGATTCTCACGAATTGCCTCCCTAATCACTGTTTTGCAGTTATACGAAGATCCAACGGTCGGATCTTCGCCCATGACCACACAAAGCCACTGGGACAGTCATAAGATCATCATATCAAAACTACAAGTCCATCTGACGGTCCTAACTTCACAGATCACAAATCTAACGATCGAAATCGATCGAAACTTAAAAATTCATAACTTAATCATACGATATCCAAAAATTGCGTATAATATATCGAAATGATCGTATTGAAATATAGAATCTAAAAATGCACAGAAATCATATTTTTGACCCCCGGAGGTGGCCGGAAAGGGCCGCCGGATTTAGTGGCAGAGCCGCCGCCGACCACCACCAATGGTGTCGGGGCCGGGCTGCTCTTCTTCCTCTCATCATGCTTAACAACTGTCATAACTACCATGTAAGCTGAAAATTACCGGAAGTGGTTGAAATTACCTAAAACAGTCGAGGTGGCCGGAAAATTTCCAGAATCCGGCGAGAAACTGCAGAAAACGGCGAGCTCCAATTCGACGTAAAAACTTCAATTTAAGGCTTCGATTCCTTCTGAAGAGTTGTTAAGAAACTTAAGACGAACTCACTGGTTCAAGAATCACAGAAAAATATGGTCTGTAGCTCGAGATATACCTATCGAAAGCTTCGGTGGTCGGAAAAATTCCAGAATTTTGCAGAATCCGGCAAGGCTCGATTTCGACGTCAAAACTTCAATTCCAAGCTTCGATTCCTTCTAGGTGCTTGTTCAGAAAGTTGAGGCGAGCTTGAGGACGAAGTTTGGAAAGGATTGGTGGCTTGCAGCTCGAGTTATCAAGCTTGGAACTAACACGGTTTCAAAACCAACCGGGTTTCCACCGTTGTATTCGACCGTGCTGCGGTGCAAAGCTGCCACTGGCAGTTGCGTAAGGAAGAGGCGAAGGTGTGGTACGTGGTCCGGCGTCGTTTGGTGGCCTGTGGAGAGAGAGAGAGATTGGAGAAGCCGTGCTCTGTTTTCGAATGGGTTTCGGACGAGAAAGAGAATGAGAGAGAGTGAGAGAGCTCGTGACAGAGAAAAAGAAAAGAGAAGCAATTATGCTTGGGACGAAAGAGAGAGACCGAGACAGCCAAAAGGAAGAGTGAAAAGCTAAAGGAAGAGGTGAAATGTTCGTATTATTCCTCCAACGAGGTTCGTATTATTCCTCCAACGAGGTTATTACATACACAAAGTTAAATGTGTCAATTTCTTTATATAGTTTAGCTATTACTTAGTGTGTGAATTTGAGCATATGAGGTTGTTTCTAACCTTATTATATGAGGTAAGGCTTATTGAAAATCGTTTAGCTTTATTGGTATTGCTTCAACTTTGCAGGTATGAAAATTTGTGATGAGCCCCTATATGCAAAGCACACACGGTCTCACTTCAGTGATAGACACATCAAACCACTATACATGGTACATGCAGCTTATCGCATACATAATTGAGGCTTGCAACAATCAGGGGGAGACTAGTATCAGGGGGAGCATCCAGAAGTATGCTACCTAGGACTTATGCGCATTGTGCTCTTTTTGTCCTTCGACCAAGGTTATTTTTGTCCCACTGAGTTTTTGTTACCTGGCAAGATTTTTAACGTGGCAATAATAAGCGCGTCCAATATCATTATTCATTGGTGGACATCTAAGGGGGAGTGTTGTAAATATTATTATCTATATGTTTGTCCACGTAAATACTTATTAGTTATGTACTTTGATGTAAACTCTACCTCTATATAAAGGAGGCTAATGAGACTGAATGAGAACACTTCTACTTCCTCCCAACTATTCTCTCTATATCTTCTCCCTACTTTATAACACTGACATCTTTATTGTTTATTATAATTATTATCTTTGTAAGACTTACCTCTCTATATATATACACTGTATGAATATTGTCAAACTCTTCCCATCCCAAAATCCTTGACCTCCATTAACCAGTGATAATCCCTGTATGTGCAATATATGCATCATTAATCTAGTATAAACAAACAGGCGTTCAAAAAGGGGCAGAAGACCTAATTAAGCGTGTTAATAACTTCAGCAATTGAATTTTCGCGGACCTGATCATGATCCACCTGACCAATACCAAAAGGTAATTGCAGCTTCGAAGGTAAATCCAAAACTTTGGGGTGCTCCAATTCCAAATAAATGTCTACCGATTAAAGGCAATTAATTATTAATGATGAAGATAGTAAGAACAGCCAGGACCATATGATGAGAATGAGAATCTTAATCAAATTAGGGTTTCATATATTTCCATAGTTCTTGGGTTATTGTAGGATTTGGGTGAGTTTGTGTTACATAATGCTTTAGAAGAACCGGAGATTTGCATACATGAACTCCTAGCCGATGTACAGTAAATACGTGTGGCCGGTGACCAGCTCCACTATGGAGCTACATGTATACAGCCACCACGTTGAGACTATCTTAATTTCGAAAGCCACCGGCTTGTTATAGAGGAATAGATCACTCCTAAATACAGCTAGGCCAGGTGGAAAGATAGGACTACAATTTCTCGATCAGCTTTATTGCGAGCCAAAAACTGTAGGCAGTGAAATTCTCCCCTGACTCGATCTTTAATTGAATTATGGAATTCTCAACAAGAGCCAAGAAAGCTTTCTTGTTAGTGTCCTCATTTCTTGTAAGTTTTCTGATGTTTATGGTGAGACATCTGTCACCTTGTGTTCATCTCGTTAATTGAAACTAACAAAAGCAGACAATTGCACTTCAATATGGGTTATAACTAATTACATTTCAAGCGGTTTCTTTCAACTTTGAGTTTTGATGGGACAGACAGAAATTATTCAACCTCCTTTATTAAGAAAATTATTACGAAGTTTGGGGGGAAATTTACAAGAATAGGGTAACTGAATCGGGGCCACACACCGCCAGAACTGAGAAATATACCCCTCCTGTTATTGGTTTGACGGAGAGTGTGTAATTACACAGATAATGTAAGATGTTAAAAAATTATATGGCTTAAGATATGTGGAACGCAGATCGACAATTTCGGTCAAACTTGTGCTGCAAACTGGTATCTAAACTTAAGCCGCCCTAAACTAAAGAGGTTGATGGAAATAGGTTATAAAGATTAAAGACGGATTATAATTTGGTGCAACCAGTAATATTTAAACTCCAGATTGAATATTTTTTCTAAAGGATGGTGATGATGGAAACTGAAGAAAAGTCGGCAGAAAATCGATAATTTTCCACAAAAAAGTAGAGAAAAGCATGCTACTGATCATCTTCCTTCTCCAAAGGAACATCATGTGAAACATCTTTCATAACCAGCCAGGAATGATCATCAGAATCGTTTGTTTATTACCACTCGATCAGGAATAAATCTCAGAAATCCTTTGTTTATTTCAGTAGTGGAGGACTCCAAGAATGAGTGAAGGGAGCCGCTAAAGCAAAGAAATAGTGGAGCTGCTTAAAGAACAAACAAAAAAAGGATAAGGCAGAAGGAAGACTCACGTATAATGAAATCTATAATTCTTAGGCTTCTTCAATTGGCTTTACCAGCTCTTCTATACCAATATAAATAGCAACCTCTGTGCACATTCTAAATCAAAATATGGCACATTTACAAAGAAACATGATAGTGCTCATTCCAATTGCTCATACCTTCCTTTTCTTCCTCTCCTTCATTTTCTCTTCCAATGTATCTACAAATGTTCATGCATGCAACCAAAGTGAGCGCAGCTCTCTCTTATCCTTTTCCCTAACTCTGTCCAAGTCACCACCTTTGAATTGGACTGCAGTTAATTGTTGCCATTGGGAGGGCGTAACTTGCGATCTGGCTGGTTCGGTCACCCATTTGAGCTTACCCTCCAAAGAAATAAAACTCAAAGGAGGTGTATTTCCTTCGTCAATATCACTTCAGAATCTCACACATCTCAGCCACTTGAATCTCTCTCACAATTCTCTTTATGGCTCACTAGATCAAACTGCATTCTTCTTGTCCTTCAATAATCTTAAGATCCTAGATTTGAGCTATAACCTTCTTTTTGGAGGTTTACCGTTTTCTCTACCATTCACTCATATACGGACATTGGATTTGTCCAACAATCATTTCCATGGTGCAATTCCATCTTCAACTTTCCAGCAAGCTTGGAATTTGACCAGTTTTAATGTCAGCAACAATAGCTTGACCGGGTCTATACCATCCTCCTATATTTGTCTTCATTCTAATCCCTTGGTTAAGCAATTGGATTTTTCTTTCAATAAATTCAATGGCAATATTTCTCCTGGATTAGGGAAGTGTTCGAACCTGAAGGTTTTTCGTGCTGGTCACAATAACCTTTCGGGATTACTTCCTGAAGATATCTATAATGCTACCAAACTTGAAGAAATTGCATTACCTCTCAATTCACTATATGGCACCATAAGTGAGAGAATTGCTAACCTCAGCCATCTCAAAATTCTTGGCCTCAACTCTAATAAATTGAGTGGTGTGCTCCCTGCAGGTATTGGTAAGTTATCCAATCTCCAACTCATGCTCCTTGATTTTAACAGTCTAGAAGGTTCTTTGCCCCCATCCTTGATGAATTGCACAAACCTTATAGAACTGCGTTTGACATTCAACTCTTTGAAAGGGGACATTACCAAGCTTAATTTTTCCAAACTCAGTCAACTTACTAAACTTGATCTAGGGGATAATTGTCTCAC
This sequence comes from Rosa rugosa, assembly GCF_958449725.1. NCBI lineage: Eukaryota > Viridiplantae > Streptophyta > Magnoliopsida > Rosales > Rosaceae > Rosa > Rosa rugosa. Next base: position 10,133,926 of record NC_084821.1, read on the forward strand.
GGGTGTCGTGCCAACAAGCCTTTACTCATGCAAGCTCCTGAAAGCAATTCGACTGAGCGACAACGACCTAGAAGGACAAATCCAGCCTGAGATTTTGTCATTAAAATCCTTGTCCTTCCTCTCGCTTAGTACCAATAGATTGACCAACATGACTAGAGCAATGAAATTATTTATGCGTTGCAGAAGTCTTGAATTCCTCGCCTTAGGATCTGCTTTTGTAGATGAGGAAACGCGAGCTGATGTTGGCATTGTTGATTTTGGTGGACTCCAAAATCTTCGATTTTTGGATTTGGGCTATTGTCACCTTACTGGTGAAATCCCTATATGGTTATCTAAGCTCAAGAAGCTAGGGATCTTGTATATGGACCATAATAAAATCACAGGGTCAATTCCTAGTTGGTTGGGGACTCTCCCAATGCTCATTTACATGAACTTGGGATCCAACTTTATTTCAGGTGAATTTCCAAAAGCACTTTGTAGACTACCAAAGTTGGTAACTGCATGGACTGCAGCTCAGGGGGACGATAATGATCTTGAATTGCCTATCTATGGATCCCAAGGTAAATTATCGGTGCAATACACGTTTTCTTTCTTTGCTCCAGAAATCTACGTAGGAAATAATGCCATTAATGGGAGCATACCTTTTGAGATTGGCCAATTGCAGCTTCTCCATGCGTTGTATCTTAACAACAACAACTTCTCCGGCCGCATTCCAGAGCAGATATCTAACCTCAAAAACTTGGAGGAATTGGATCTTTCCAGAAATCAGTTTACTGGAAATATCCCATCATCAATTACAAGGCTAAATTTCTTGTCATTTTTCAATGTTTCATACAATAGTCTCGCAGGATCGATACCAAGAGGGACTCAGCTACAACTTTTGAATGCTTCTGCATTTGAAGGGAACCCAAAGCTTTGTGGTACCCCACTTCCAAATGAGTGTCAACCAAATAATGGCAACGATAATGCAGATATTATGACCAGCAAAGACAATACAGATAATGAGCATCAAAGTCAAATTCCATGGTTTTACACTTCCACTGTTCTTGGGTTCATTGTAGGATTTTGGGGAGTTTGTTGCCCTTTGGTTCTTAAGAAGAAATGGAGATATGGATATTTCAAATTTCTAGACAGCGCTCAAGATAGGCTCCAAGGGATGATAATTGCTCGTGTGGATGGCAATAGAAGGCTTATAAATTAGAATTCTGTACTCTTTTTTTCCTTATTGTTGCATGTTGTTGTTTTTTTTATTGTTTTTTTTTTTTTTTTGTGTGTGTGGCCAGTGCGGGTGTGGGTATGTTTATTTGAACAAACACAGGATGGCTTGTAAGATGACAAAACCTCCATTGGGTGTGGGTGTGTTGTAATAAGGCTTGTTTTTGTTTTCATAGCTCTATCCATATGTTATTTTCCTGATGAGGAGGTTGGCAACAGACAATTCATCAAGATAAATTGAAACAAACAAAAGCAATTTTTTTAGATATCCGGGTGTTTGCCATACACCTATTTTGTTAAATATTTTGGACTATTGGATTAGTAATATATCTAATGGTCTAAAATATTTGAAATTTGATAACCTGTTTAGTCTTTAGCCAATTACTATTAGTTAAATAGTATTTATTACTAATTAATTTTAAGGGAAATTATGGAAAAGGTCACATTAGAGAGTGAAATGATAAAAATGTCACATAGTTTCCCACTTGATAAAAAGGTCCATAATTGTAATAACCTCGTTGGAGGAATAATACGAACCTCGTTGGAGGAATAATACGAACATTTCACCTCTTCCTTTAGTTTTTCACTCTCCCTTTTGGCTGTCTCGGTCTCTCTCTTTCGTCCCAAGCATAATTGCTTCTCTCTTGTTTTTCTCTGTCACGAGCTCTCTCACTCTCTCTCATTCTCTCTCTCTCGTCCGAAAACACAGAAAGAAACAGAGCAACGCTCTCCAATCTCTCTCTTGCTCCACCGGCCACCAATCATCACCAGACCACCTCCCACAACCTCACCTCGATCTTGCGTAGCTACCGGTGGCAGCCCTGCTCCGCTGCACGGCCGGAAACAGCGGCGGAAACACGGTTTCGGTTTAACCCCGATTTGGGTCCAATCGTGATAACTCGAGCTACAGGCCATCAATCCTTTCCAAAATTCATCCTCGAGCTCATCTCAACTTCCTGAAGCTCCCAGAAGCAACCTTTCACGGCGGAGTGGCCTGTGGTGGCGGCTGGAAGCCAGTCCCGATCAAAATCAAAATCGAGCTATCAATCCCGATATCTCTAGCTTTAGACCATCGTTTCGTGGGATTCTTGAACCTATGAACTCACCTTGAGTTTCATAACAAATATCCAGAAGGAATCGAAGCGATTTGTGGAAGTTTTTACGTGGATCGGAGCACCTGCCGAATTCTGGAATTTTTCCGACCACCGAAGCTTTCGATCGATATATCTCGAGCTACAGACCATATTTTTCTGTGATTCTTGAACCAATGAGTTCGTCTTGAGTTTCTTAACAACTCTCTAGAAGGAATCGAAGCCTGAAATTGAATTTTTGACGTCGAAATCAAGTCTTGCCGGATTCTGCAAATTTCGCCGGATTCTGGAAATTTTCCGGCCACCTCGACTATTTTAGGTAATTTCAACCACTTCCGGTCATTTTCAGCTTACATGGTAGTTATGAAAGTTGTTAAGCATGATGAGAGGAAGAGGAGCGGCCCGGCCCCGACACCATTGGCGGTGGTCGGCGGCGGCTCTGCCACTAACTCCGGCGGCCCTTTCCGGCCACCTCCGGGGGTCAAAAATATAGTTTCTGTGCATTTTTAGATTCTATATTTCAATACAATCGTTTTGATATATTATACGCAATTTTTGGATATCGTATGATTAAGTTATAAATTTTTACATTTCGATCGATTTCGATCGTTCGATTTGTGATCTGTGAAGATCGGACCGTCCGATGGACTTGTAGTTTTGATATGTTGATCTTATGACTGTCCCAGTGGCTTTGTGTGGTCATGGGCGAAGATCCGACCGTTGGATCTTCGTATAATTGCTAAACAGTGATTAGGGAGGCGATTCGTGAGAATCCGTCCGTCGGATTTTTGTATAAATTTGTGAAGATGTTAGTAAGGACGATTCAAGAAGATCCTACCGTTGGATCTTCGTGATAATTTTGGAGGATGATCCTAAGGGCGATCCGTGAGGATCTGACCGTTGGATCATCATATAATTTAGAATCCGACCGTTGGATCATCTTTAATTTAGAATCCGACCGTTGGATTGTCGTTTGAGTATGTTTTTGGGTTATTGGCTAAGTGAAGGTCATGTTTGATTAGGTGATTGACGGTCTTACTTGGGTGAGCAAGTTCGGTTGTGAATTGTGTTAAATTGAAGACGCAGCGGGAATATCGAGGTGAGTAAACCTCACGTGGTTCCTATTACGAACCGAGTACTTTTAATTAATTTATTTTGTCGTCATTGTGTGAAAATATTTATGGAATAAATATTTGTTTTAAATGATGTGAACTTGATCAACTACGGTCCATAGGTAAGTAAAATGATTTCTATTATACAAAATGAATTTCATGATTTTCTTGTGTGAACTATAGTTGGTATTAGTGGTCATTCCTGAGTGGATGATTACGTATATATATATTTACGTGATTATATATGGAATGGTATGACATGGAGATGTGTGATTTTATAATGATTTAATTTATGTGAAATCGAAAACATGAATTACCATATTCTTTTATGATGATAGTGATTGGTGAAATTATATTGGAAATTTATGGATGACGTGGTATTGAGTGATGATATGATTGAGTATGGATTGGTGATTTTTGGAGTTGTATTTTGAGTACATATATATACAATAATAGTACGTATCATGGAATTATTGATCCTATTGTGTGAAAGAATATTATTGTACTCGATTTTGGTTTTAGGGTCAACATAGTGACCAGTATGGGGGAATCAGAAGCTCTAATACTAGGTGGATGATGGGCTACGATTGGTTGAGTTTAGGGTCAACATAGTGACCAGTATGGGGGAATCGGATGCTCTAATAATAGGTGGATGATGGGCTACGATTGGTCGAGTGTAAGAGACGCCCCAACCCTTATTGGGTGATGAGCTAAGTTGAGTATGTGTATCGGATGTTCTAACCTATGTTGATGAACTACGATATTGACAATCATGTCGGATGCCACAACCTAGGCCAGGTGATGGGCTACGATTCAGTTAGAGCTCTAGTCTGTCAGTCACCGTATTTGTATAAATACGCTTTCGGGGTTTTGAGAAGAAAGATGTGAGTTTAGATCCCGTATAAATCTTTGGTGATTTAGAGTGGTGATTTTAGTGACTGATTTTGGGGATTGTGGATTGCTTTGTGGTTGTTGTGATGGTTGGTTGTTTTGCTTGAGTTAAAAGAATTATGATTTAATAAATCAACCGTTCATTCTTATTTACTCACGAGCTTTGCAAAAAGCTTACCGGGTTTTGGTGTTGTTGCAATCCCGGTACACTATTCAAATTGTGTAGCGGGAATTCCTGCAGGTCAGGAGAATCAGGGCGGTAATCGTACGGGTTAGAGTATTTGTCATAGATTTACAGCAATTGTAATAGTGAGGTGAGTTAAACTCATTTGAGCCTTACAATTTGATTTGGTGAGAGTGTGCTGTAATAAATAATTTGAGGATTTGGTTTATTGTAATATTGAGAGGTGTGAAGTGTGGTTGGTTGTGAGAAAAAAATTAAGGACGTTATTTGTAATTGTTATTATTCATGTTTCGGATTTGAATTGATTATTCAAAATTCGGGGCGTGACAATAATAAATTGTTAATAATATTAATTTAGTCCTTATGAATAATGAGGTGATGTTAAAAAAAGTCAGTTTTTAGTTTTTCTGATTCACATTCTGCCCTTAAAGCCTAAAACACGTCTATAACTTTATATTCAAAATCCCAGAGCTCAATTTTTCTCTATTTTTGATCAGAAATCCCAAAACCTACGATGAAGACATGGCGGCCGATGAATACAATGATATTTCCGGCGAGATGTTCGACTACACTACTAGAATTATGGCCCCAGACATTGGCCAAAAACTGATGAGAAACTAAAACCCGACCGATGTCTTTGTGGGTGATGAGAAGGATCCGGAAAATGCAGACATCGGTTTTACCGTAGTCCATTCAAGTCAATTATCCCAATAATCCCAATTTCAGGAAAATAAAGTTTAAACAAGTTAACACTCCACACCCATACCAAAAGAAAAACCAGATCTAGAGTGGTATTACCGTAGCCTATCGCCCTGAACCAAATATTCTGCAGCCACCAGAAACAAATACCCAAATCCCTGCCAAAACATCAAAATCATGCTATAAACAAAGTCTAGACCCATTTACCTGCCACCATATATAATCCGTAGACTCATTCTGAAAAGCTTGAAACAAATCGAGACATGATCCCTAATTTCTTTTTAATTTCAGTTTTCTCCAGCCACCAGAAATGAAATTAACCCATATATCTGAGCTTGAGCACTAATTGGAAGAATATGTGAGATGATAAGAGCCGTATCAAAAGTTCTTAAATTTAAGATTGGGTAATCAGGTCGGGTCTTACTATTTCGAGTAATAACGAGCTCTTGGAGCTCTGAGATCTGACTGTTGAACCCGGCGATCAACGAATCCAACGATGCCTCTGCTTTCTCCGCTCCCATGTCACTCTCTCTTCACAAGAAAAAGACGATGAAACGCCGGATAGAAAATCAGTATTGGTGGTGGGGAGAAGAGAGAGAGGACCTACGCTGGTGGTGGTCGGAGAACGAGCTTGAGGCCGCTCAGGTCTGAGAACAAGCTCGGGGCGGGTCAGGTTGGAGAACGAGGTCGACGCGAAGATGGAGGCGCGCTGGAGTCAAAGTGAGAGTTAGTAATTATGGTTTGTAAGTTTTAGACAAAGTGAAAAAATTCTAAGTGTTGGGGAAATGAATATTTTGGTCCCCCCGCGTATCTGAAAATTTCAACTTAGTCCCTCCGCGTTTTTTAAAATTTTTCCAACGAAACTTTTCTCATCGTTTTAGTTGGTGACTGATGTCTATAATAACAATAGAAATCGGTTTTTTCACAAACTGATGTTAGCACGATTTTTAACATCAGGTGCAATCCTGACCGATTTAATAGTGGCGATGTCTAATGACATTATTCTAGTAGTGCTAGCTCCGACGAGATGTTTGACGGGCTCGAACAAAGCGACGATGAAATTGAAATGGAGTCGTCTGTGGCTGATGCAGAGTTGGTGATTCGGGACGAGGAATTCAGGTGGCAGAGAGTGGAGAAGCTCTGCGAAGATGTGAAGCAGTTCGGCGAGGAAATGATTGACGATGGCTCTCTCGCCTCTATCTACGATTTCCGAATCGATAAATTTCAAGTCTGTTTTGATTTTTATTATACGCATTTTCTGATTTTATGTATCAAATGATTATGAGTTACAGATCTATTGGTGAAGATATGCTTTAGTCTGCGAGAGTTTCATATGTTTTGCTTGACTAAGTGATTCAAATGATGTAATGATCTACCTATGCCTCTGCATTGCATTGAATTTTCGGCTTATATATGCCGCCGTTGATAGAATACATAGTCTCCGTGCTCTCGAGTTTGAGGTGCGGTGAGGCGTTTCTGCCTCTGGACCCTTCCTGGCCAAAACAGAGGCTATTCTTCGTCATTGCTTTGGCCAATGTCGACAATCGACCTAATAATCACCTGCAAGACTCCGTTTGGGTACAAATTGGACTCCAATTGGCTCGAGCAAAGTTGCAATCGAAATTCTCTATGGTTTTCCATAAGTGGAGAGTTTGTGACAGTGAGTGGTGGAGGAGAGTGTAGGCGTGAGAGTGAGAAAGAGGATGAGAGGCTGTTCTGTTATGTAATGTACAGTTCGGGCTCGACGGGGAAGCCGAAAGGTGTTTGTGGCACTGAACAAGGTCTTTGGAATCGGTTTCTGTGGATGCAAGAATTGTATCCACTGAATGGAGAGGAGGTTTTGTTGTTCAAGACAGCAATAAGCTTTGTTGATCACTTTCAAGAATTTCTTAACGCTATTCTTACTGGTTCTGCTTTGGTTATACCTCCTTTCAATCAACTTAAACAGAATGTGTTCTTCATTGTGGATTTTCTACAGGTACATGACCTTCGCTTATTGTTTGTTTGGCTTTTCGTACTCGGATTATATTCTTGAACTAGGATTAGAACTGTGTTAGAATACTACATTTCATAAAGGTAACTGGATGTCAATTACTCAAGACTAGAATACTTTAAAATTTTTCATGTGGTATTGACATGTGAAATTTTAATTTTTGAGAGGCATTATAGGAAAACACATCTCTTGGATTTGTAGTAGGCACGGGATGTGGGTTGTAATTAGTTGATTAGTTTGATCAGGGAAAAAGAGCATATGCTAGGAAGAAAACAGATATACGGAACTGTGCCTTTGAAATTCAATGGCTTGCATCCTTTTCCAACATGAAATTCAAGCCATATTAGGCTACTAGTTAGGGATCCACGTGCCCTGATCATAGATTCATAATAACAGACTATTGGCTCATATTTTGGTTCTAATATTGTATACTCGATAACAATCAAATGATTGCACAGTGAAGGCTATATTTAGTGCAAAGTACTAATTAAAAGAAAGCTCTAGTTTTGCTTATCACTTTATTGGTTAATTGAGTTGCTTTCAGTCCAGATGAAGCTTTTAGCTAAATGGTCTACGTTTGTGATTATGTTTTAGTTTTCTATGGTCCTATGCAGTGGTTGATTATGATGCTTGGATATTTATCTGTATTATGAGTAGTGGCCTTCTGTAGGGTTTCTCTGTATGAAAACATATATATACTTGGTTAGTTGGCTGGTGTTTAACTGTTTTTGATCAGCTAATGTGCTATTTCGTGACAGGAGATAGAACTAATGTAATGTGGAACCTGAATAAGCTGTAACACATCCAGAATTTAAATTATTCCTAGTATGTTTCTCGGTCTGCCTTAATTTTGTACAGAGTTATGGGCCTTCTAGATGCAATCATAGTAGAACTAGGACTATATGATTTTTTTTTTCGATGAACTAGGACCGTATGAGTGGCAACTAGCATTTCTCTTTGTTTCCAATTATTTTTTGAAGCAGCTTACATTTAGGACAAGATTTGATTTGGCTTGCTAATATATAGCTTCTCAAACAATTTCTGTTCTGATTGAAAGAACATGAATGATAGAACTCGCTGATGATTATTTCCCATTTTTCAGTTCTGGAGGTGTAGTCTTGGCTTCTCGAGATGGGAAGATTGTGCGTGACAACACTCTCGATGCACGGTTGGATGTTGTATTCAGTATTCTGTAAAAAACTTCCTGAGGTATTTCTCTTGCAATTTTGATTAATCTTTACATTTTATCTTTTACCCGTCTTTAGTATTGCACGCTCATTGCATAGATGGCATGACTTGTGCTGGTTTATGTAATCAGTCTCAGCTTTTATAGTTACTTATCATGTTTTCTGGAACAACACTTAAACTTAGCTTTTGTTATTCTTTCTGCAGATCCGCATAAGGCTTTTCAATCAGGTTGTTGCATAATGGGAAGAATTATATTTCAAGTCATTAGTTCCTAGCATGGTCTTTGACCAAAGGATCTATTGTTCAGTTGTTTATTTATGTATTTCCAATTTTCATGTTCTCTGAATAACTTTCGTGGTAAATTAGCAAATTAGCTTTCTAGAAATAGTACAGTGCCTGTATAACATTTCATGTCACTGGTCAGGTCACATTGCATGTCACTATTATACAAATGTCACCGACCATTGTATTTGAGATACTAATTTTTTGACATATTGCTTTTCGTAACTTGTCTTTGTTGTGCAGTCTCGCTCACATGCTCAAACCATCAAGTCACTGGCTATGTCAGTGGCCAAGTTACTGGCCATGTCACAGTCATGAACATGTCAATGTCAATCCCTTGTCAGTGAAATCATTGTCCAGACCAAATCCCTAGTTAGTGAGGTCACTGGCCAAGTCACTGTTAACCTCAAGTACTCACTGTTAATCACATGTGACTAACTAAGTAACTGACCATGTCACTAACCAAGTAACTGTCAGTAGCCAAGTCACAAGTTGATAGCCAAGTCACTGTTAATCACATGTCACTAACTAAGTAACTGACCATGTCACTAACCAAGTAACTGTCAGTAGCCAAGTTACAAGTTAATAGCCAAGTCACTGTTAATCACATGTGACTAACTAAGTAACTGACCATGTCACATTACATGTCACTAACCAAGTAATTGTCAGTAGCCAAGTCACAAGTTAATAGCCAAGTCACTGTTAATCACATGTCACTAACTAAGTAACTGACCATGTCACCACCAAGTAACTGTCAGTAGCCAAGTCACAAGTTAATAGCCAAGTCACTGTTAATCACATGTCACTAACTAAGTAACTGACCATGTCACTAACCAAGTAATTGTCAGTAGCCAAGTCACTGTTAATCACATGTCACTAACTAAGTAACTGACCATGTCACTAACCAAGTAACTGTCAGTTGCCAAGTCACAAGTTAATAGCCAAGTCACTGTTAATCACATGTCACTAACTAAGTAACTAACCATGTCACTAATCAAGTAACTGTCAGTTGCCAAGTCACAAGTTAATAGTCAAGTCACTGTTAATCATATGTCACTAACTAAGTAACTGACCATGTCACTAACCAAGTAACTCTCAGTAGCCAAGTCACTGACAGTGACTTGAGGTTAACAATGATTTGGCAAGAAATCCTCCGTATGGGGACCAAGAATAAGAAATCATTGCCTTCAAACGAATGGTTCATAAACCTTAATGAGAATGACTATAGTGCATAGAGCACATGTAGCATAGACCATTATAAAACTTACATCATTGTACAAATGCTTTCAACAAAGCTTCAAGCATAAAAAAAGTGAGATTGCACGGGACGAATATAATCTAGATGCCCGAGAAGAGTAAAAAGACATCTATGCATCTTGTAGTTCCAAACTTTAATCTTGTAATCGTCCCCTGCAAAAACCCAACACAGATCAATTAAAACCTGAACTGTACCATCTACAAGTTAATGATCTTCTATAAAAATAAAATACAGAATTGCAGCATTCAATTAACCATCTAAAAACCATAGTAGTTCCTATCAACGTGTGATTGAAAGGTTAGCTTTCGTTATATAAAGACAGATACAGAGTTGATCAGTATATCAACTGATGCAGAAAATCTATACATGTAGACGGTAAATAAATGAAACTATAAGCTTGGTGCAAGTTATAATCAAGTGTAACAGAAAATTTATAAATTGCATACAGTTCTCGGACAATCCAATACCATCTCTGTAAAATAATTGACAAACAAACACATGAAATCAGTGTATAATAAAAACACATATCCCTCAGATGTAATTTTATCTATTCCGGCCTGCATAAACATAAAGATCATTGCTGTCAATTTATGCACTCTCCTAAGCCTCTAACATGACTAGAGTAAAAAGATATCTCAAGTATATCAAAGGCACAGTAAAATGGGATGGGGTTCACTAAAGGATATCTCATTCTAGACAGGGCCATATAGACAGACATTCTGCTAGTGGACATTGAATGTCTCTTTGTCCTAACCTAGTCCCTTGGAGTAGTAAAAATTAGCCAACTATAGCCAAGTCTTCCTGTGAAGCAGAGAATCAATTTTTGGCGTAAAATCTTCACTGATATTCACTTGTTTCTGCATAATCCACCAGCAGCCTTGTGGTCTGAAATTAACCCTTCCAATTTGGTGGAAGTTCCACCAAAGGACCAAACATGTGAAATTTGATTACAACTCTCTGAGAGAATTTTCATTTTTCCTCTACAACTACAACTCTTGTATTCTATAACGAGCAAAACAGACAAGCCTAGATACATTGAATTGATAATTCCAAAGAAATTGAGGGGTAAAGTTAAAAGAGGAAGTACCTGATAGTTACAGTGGAAGCTGTAGCGGAGCTCAGGGTTGATCTCAGTAAGAGAGTCGTCGTGGTCATAGCTTGCGAGGGACAAGCATGGTTGATTCCTCCCCTGCCTGCTGCAGTGTCACTTTCAGCTTTGCATTGCCGAATTCATCCTCCTCTTCATTTGTATAACAAGTAGCAACCAACCACAGATAAGTTAAGATCCTTTACCTCCTTGGTTAACATTTTGCACATTCAAAATGCATACCACTCTATCAAAACTAACCACAGTAATTCACAGCTGAAACTAAATTCTAAACCACACAAACTAATCGTGGCTTCATAATTGGCAGATCACCATATCTCACTAACATCATTAATTGAATTCATGTTAAACCGTGGCTTCATAATTGGCAGATCACTATACCTCAATAACCAGATTCAAATCCATCACATAATAACTCACAATATTCAAATCACATCAGTATCAATTATGCATAACAAGTGTTCGATAAAGTACCTGAGAGATGAGGCGATTGAGATTGGTGTAAGTGGGACGCTCAATGTCCAGATATCGGCGTCAGATGTCGTAGATGGCCTCATTATCGAGCAAAACAGACGCATCGGTGTGCTCAAGCAGAGAATGAGTGGAGAGGACACTGTTACAGGGCTCTACAACAGACGTAGAAACCTGAGGAGAAGGATACACAGTGAATCCGAGCTCCGACGTTTTCCCATAGTCCACAGAAAGACGCTCCAGCCTCCAACAGAAGCGACCCGAGACCCGACCCGGTATCACCACCGACGACATTGAAGACCAGAAATCCCTGAAGCCCAGTGCAGTTGTCGTCGAGCTTCCTGATCCGATCCAAGCAGAGATCGACGATCTCTTTGCCGGTAGTGTATGGCCACGGGCGAAGTTGTTAGCGGCGTCCTCCTTGCCGGAAATGAGCTGCTCTGGGCGAAGTTCCTGTGCGGACCTCGTCGATGACGATGGGCTCTCGGTTGACGAAGATGGCGCGTGGAACTCCGAATCAAGTCCCAGAAATCGGCATGCTACCAGAGATAGGGATATTCGGATAAGGTTTCAAAAGGGCTTAGTTAACGGGAGGAAGGGAGGGAGGGAGAGCTGCCAGTGGTAGTTTTTGTAATTAAGTTTAATTCTAGTGGTAGGTAGTTATTAGGTGACCTTAATTATCATGGGGACATTTGTGGTATCTGGATTATCATTAGGTACTTTAAAATGACCTCTTTTATCATTGTCCCTTAATTTTATCATTAGCCAATTAATGTTTGATTATCAATTAACAATTACACTATTGACAATATTTTTTTTCCTTATTAAAAATAAAAATAAAAGACTTCTAATCTAGGCTCACGGAATTAGTATTAATTAGATAGTCTTTATTACTAATTAATTATAGCATTAGTAGTTTCTTTAACCAAATATAATTCTTTTTACATACATTTTACGACAACCACAACAATTAATGTAAAAATACATAATCTTTGTTTTAGATGTAGTAACTACTTCACGTACAATTTGTTATTACTGTTTTTTTGAACTAATTTATAATGTTACCACAATGTGTTATCATATAGGTAAACCATTATATTTTGACTAAAAGCACGTATGTTCTCATTGGTGTAGTGAAGTTCTCCCTTGCGTAATTTAAGTAATATATTGTGTAATTTCCATCGTCGAGGTTGTAATTACTTTCAGTCGACGCAACTTACCAAAAACTACAACAATTGATGTAAAAATGATAATTTTTGTTTTAATTGTAGTAATTACTCCATTTACAACATATTTACTAGTTTAAATGATTACTTCAATGAGTATGCATTTTACCACAATCTAGAGCAATTGGTGTAAAAAGGGTCATTTTTGTTCTATTTGTAGTAATTACTCCACCTAAACTAATGTACTAGTTTGTGAACAATTTAGCAAGTGTGACAACAAATTTGTTGTCAGAGTGGTAAATCTTTATGTTTTTATAATTAATGAAATGATTACTACAATTAAACACATTTTACCACAGCCCACAACAATTTATGTAAAAGTGATAACTTTTGTTCTATTTGTAGTAATTACTTCAAAAACTATATCATTTACAAGATTATCAACTATTTTACAATTCTAACAACATTTGTGTTGCGATACATGGTAAAATTAATATTAGAGCAAAAGATATGTAAGTACTTAGTATTGTAAGGAGGTTCTCCATTTGATAATCAATGTTATCCATTTAATAAAAGTTGTCCAACTATGAAATTTTAGGGGTGGGCGCGGGTCAGGCCGGCTCGGTTTTGGGCCAAAACCGAGTCCGACCCGGACTTATCGGTTGGGCCAAAATCTAGATCGAGAACTGAGAGAGAATGGGCTGGGCCGAAAATTTCGGGTTACCGAATTTTCAATTCGGCCCGGTTCGGTGTCTGTTTTATATGGGCTTTTTTATTTCAAATTTTAATGGGCTTTTTCTTTTTGCAATTGAATGTTTTTATGGGCCTTCACTCTCATATTTTTAATTTTTAATTTTTTTTTTGAGAATCTCTCATATTTTTAATTCGTATTATTTTTTTAATTCATATTCTTTACCAATTCCAATTTTTATCATTATATCTGATGAACATAAAACTCATTTTCTGGGCTTCAAGTTCAAGATCACAACTTGAAACGCATGAAGGAGCGGTGAATACACACATTTCTATGCATGTAATTTTATCTAAAACACTAGAAATAAGTTAATCTTCAAGTCAATTATAATGTAATTGATCCATTTTTATTTACTTCATAGGAAATAAGCGGCGTTACGGAAATCATGAGATAATATGCAAAATTGGAGTATTCCGACAAAACGACTAAATTGTCGACACGGTCAACCATGGTCAATACAAGCTAGAGAGCGAAACTCAACTAGATATGGAAATACTCGAAATTGTGGAAAGTGAGGAGGAAAGAAAAATAGAAAGGAAGAAAAAAGAAAACTTCTGTTAATTAATCAAACTTTTGATTAATTAATCAAATGTTTTGCCAGAGCCATCACGTGCAGCAATTACAAATTGCTTATTAATTGCCTTGAGCCAATCCTGCTATGACATATGGCAGTTGGTTTCTTAATTCAGCCACTTGCAGACCACGTGCCCCTCATCCACTCTTTCTCACACGAAACAGTAGCCTTTCACCCATTATCATCCTTCTTTTTTTTTTGAGAAGAAAAGGAAACTATAACAAGAAACCCCTTGGACACCTAAGGCTAGCAGAATCCAAAAGCAACGCGGACGAGGCCACAGTCGGAATGGAGTTGAACCAAATCTTTGGATTGGAAAGATCATGACCCATTGAGGTGATAACATCCGCAACGAAATTAGCCTCACGAAAAACATGAGAGAAGGAAACAGCCTCAAATTTCGCAGCAAGGCAGCTAATGTCGGCGATCAAGGATATGATTCTCCAAGGAGTGGCACAAACTTTATTAATGCAGTTGATAATAAGAAGCGAGTCACCTTCCACCAGAATTTTTTTGATGTTATGACGAAGCGCCTGTATAAGGCCATCTTTGAGAGCACAACCTTCCGCAATAGGAACTGACGTGACACCAAGCTTACGGGCACCCGCCAGGATAGGCCTACCATTAGAGTCCCTGATAATGAATCCCGCAGCAGCCCTGCTGTGAGCTTTAACGGAACCATCAAAGTTGAGTTTAAAGAAACTATCAGGAGGAGGCTTCCAAATAATCGGAATGGCTGAAGAAGAAGCCGTCTTCGAAGCAGGCTGATTGTTTCTTCTGTAGTTGTAGCCAACTGAGGCAGCTGAAAGTGTGATGCTATTTGGGGAAGCAAGAGAATTGTTGAAAATGAAGTTGTTCCTCGCCCCCCAAATTTGCCAGCACAACAAAATACAATCTTCAATAGTGGTATAGGACTCTTTATCGAACAAATGTAAAATCCAGTCCAAGAGATTGGAAAATCTTGTAGGAGAAGGTAACTTGGGCACCCAACTCCAGATTTGACTAGCAAAAGAACAGGAATGGAAAAGATGGTTGCAGTCTTCCAAACCTGTTCCACAAAAAGCACAAGAAGATACCATAGCCTGATTATAACGAGCAATGTAAGCCCTGGTTTTCAGTCTTCCCCTAAAAAACAACCAAGCAAAAATTTTAACTTTCGGGGGAAGGTTAAGCTTCCACATTTTATTCAGAATAGAAGTCTGACTATGAGAATTAGAATTGCATTGGAGCCAAGTAGCAGATTTAATGGAGAAAGATCCATTTGCTGTAGGACCCCAAACAAAATGGTCTTTCAACTCCGAAACCGGAATAGGAATGGCAACAATATGGTCAATAATATGCTGATCCAAAACCGAAGCCAATTTTTGAACATTCTAGTTCCCAAAAGTGATATAGTCACTAACAGATTCATTTAAATCAACAGCAGCCTTAGCAACATCATCCAAAAGATTAAATAAAGGAAAGTCAAAAACCCAGTTAAAGGTCCAAAACTTAACATCCTTACCAGAACCAATTATCCATCTCATTCCCTGGAGGATAAGGTCACGAGAATCAAGAATGCCCTTCCAGGCCATCGAATGATTAGCTTGTTTCTTAAGATCAAAAAAAGAATGCTTCCTTAAATATTTATCATCCTTCTCTCTCACCCAAAACCTAGTACATACTAGAAAATGCACCCGCGCGATGCTGCGGGAATATAAGCAATATTGTTTGATTCAATGCTGCTAAATTTAGAAACATTGCTATATTATATATTATATAGTGTTTTACATGTTCAAAATTCTGGTAAGTTAGCCAGATTTCAAAGTTAAATATCCTAACAACAGTAGGTGTCTATGTACAAAGTCTGATTCGTCATTTGCGAAAAATGATAAGTGCTCCGAAATTTCAGCTGAGCTGTTGTAATTGGAAAACATAAGTAATAATGTCAATCAATAAGAAAGAGTGATTATTTGGTTCTGTAAATTGAAATCATTGAAATGGTTTTGTATGGAGTAAGCACAAACATTAATCAATAAGGCATTGGAATGTAGAGATGGATTGTGTTACCTATAAACAACCAGCTACATATGACGTGATCAGAGCTCTGCAAAATACTAATGTGAAGTGAAACGTATAGTGCAATGAGTGTTGAGATATTTAGCAATGTGAGTATACTATGTTATAAGATAGGAATGTAACTGATTACAACAATAACTAAAAATAGGAATCAAATTCTCGAATTATCAGAAAAACAAAATGGACCTTACTAACTTCTGTGTAGAAGTCTGTGGGGAGAATGAATCAAGGGGGTTTGATTAAAATCCAAGTGACATCCATTAGCCATAAATGCTTTCACCTGTATATTAACATCAATCCTCTGATATTATTGCTAATATGCCAAAAATTCAACTCAAAGTAAATAAATTGTCCTCACCTTCAATGTCTTTGTCACTATCAAGGTCTTTTTAGGATCAAAAAACCTCATCATTTGAGCCCTTGTGCATAAAAAAGGCACGGCCTCATCATTGGTTGTAAACATCCCATGCATCAACCATAGTGATTTATCACATCCCTATCATAAAATTTTATATGCAGGGATCAGGTTATATTTCTTATCGATCAAGGTCATTGACATAATATCAGGTTCCATAAGTTTCATGAAACTGGAAAACTAACCTGCACATTAGACACAACCATTTGAGCTCCATGCATCCATCCAACATGTGGTTGGTAATTTGAGGAGGCAACTTTAAGTTTCTATAGGGTAAATCCTTAGAATGTTCCTCTGTGTGAACCTAGAGATTATAACACAACACCAAGTATGAAAATCATTACATCATGACAACTGCTAGAGAACACATATAACAAAGTTCGTATTGGATAGGTTTGATGTCAGCTGCAGTTTTGTTCTCAGTTTTTCTACCACTGTCACTCTGTACCCATTAAAAGAAGTACTGTAAAGAAGCACACGCTTATAAACAAAATTGGGGAGAACATAAACTGCATTAGGCCTCTAAAAAAAAAAAAAAGGACTATTACTCAACAAAAGTCTAAATAGCACAACCAAACTTTAATAATTTGACAATTCATTGAGTTCTACAAACTCTTTAACTGATTCTACATGTCGTTCTCTAATTCTTTTGATTTTAAAAGCAATATTTGGCTTCAATATGTGTTCTTGTTCAAAAGACCAAGTCCAACGATAGAGATAGATTCCTTAAATTGGTATAAATCAATTAATATTTACATAACTCCCAAGACAAATGATCCCCAAAACAATATGGGTTATGATAATGACAACCCAAAAGGGGGTATACGTGCACTAAGAGCAATGGCAAAAAGAGGATATACCCAAATCAAACACACACCTCTTCGAAAACCCAGCAACCTCTTCAACCAAAATCTTCAATCTCTCCTCTTCTTTCTGATATCCTAACGATCTACCATCAAAATCAAAAACCTTACATCAAATCCAAAGGAAAAGAAACTATATTACAAAACTTCACTTCAGTTACCATTTCAATTAATCATATTAGGCAACTCTTCAAGTAAGCATAAACACAGCAAAGCGACTAACTGAATTTAACTTTCAACAAACTCAGAATCGAAACTCTGAAATTATAGAATCAAATTCAATCACCTAAGAAAACCCCCAATTCAGTAACCCTAACAGTAAAAGCTAATCAAACGCAACACAGCAAAACTCAATTCCCAATTTCCGAACCGCAATCAATAACCTGAATCAGAAGAGAACAACAAAAATCCCAACCAAAACGAAAAAACATTCTGGGAAACAATACCTTCAATACGAAACGCTCTTCTCTCCACCGATCTGAATCTCGCAGACTCCAATCTCGTATAAAACTGCTTCGACTTCTTCTTCTACTGAATCAGAGGGGATCGAACTCGATGATGATGAGATTATGAGAACAAACTCTGGACTCTGGTAAATTATTTCTATTGTGAAACACCACCACCGTCAGACTAAAACAGAAACCATCGCGGCATCGCGTAAGAATGGTGTAGAAGAATGGCAAACTTGTAATTGAGGGAGACATAAAGGGCAAAAGCGCCACTTCATTTTGCACAGTGATGAACAGTTAACCGGGCTTTAGATATATGTATAATATATACACGTACCTATATATACCTGACGAAGGAGAAGAGAGACCCAACAGATAGCAGCGCCGCACCACAAAAAAACAGGGCAGCCCTTTGGGCTGCTCTCTTTCTTATTCTCTTCTCCCATCCTCTTCTCCTCCATTTTCCATATTTTCTTTAGTTTTATTTTAGGGATTTGAAGGATTTACTCACCCAAAGCTTCAAAGATTCATGAAAGACTTCTCCTCTACAAGATTCAAGACTTGGGTAATTGTGGGAGTTGTAAATCAAAACTAGTCATGCTAGCTTTTTAGCTATTTGTGACTATTCTTGTTTTCTCCTACACTTCTCTTCTCTTTTGTATTTGAATTTTGTAATTTTGATGTCGATGATTATGGGTTGTGAGTAATTTCCTTGTTGGGGGTTAGGGTTGTGTGCCCTAGCCCAAATTTTGTGTAAAAGATGTTTAATTTAATGTAATGATGCAATTTTCATATGATGGATGCTTATATCTATTTTTGTTGGGTTAAAATGCATGTCTAGCAGCCTAGTCAACTCTAGGGTGTGTATTTTGAGCATGCCTAGGACGGAGTTAGAGGCTTGACCCCCTCTAATTCCCAAGCTAGAAACCTTCAATTTCGTATTCGAGGGTTTATAAGCATGGTGATTTACACCTGTTATGTGATTGCGCAGGCGGGTCGCTTAGTAGTCTAATTCATCGATCTCTACGCCTCTTGATGTGAATTAGTGACCTTTGAACCGGCTCTAATTCATGCTAAGTGAGTTCCTACGGCCCTTGAACCGGAGTAGGAATACCATGAAAGGGAATTTCGGTCCTTGAGCCTTGAACTGCCTTGGATACGACTACCGCCAAAGTAGGAATTTGCATCTACCTTAGATTAGCTTCCGACACATAGAATTTAGGTGAAGGAACCTCCCTAGCACCCGACATTCTCATTTTCATTGTTTACATTTCATTTTTATTTTTATTTCTTTACATTTCATTACATTTTGTTAATTTAAAATCCTCTCTCAAAATATTGAACTCTTCCACTCATTTGTGCATATCCACCACTAGGCTCTTAGTTTTGATTAGGCTTTGGTGAGAACCAAAGCCGAGCATTGCTAAGGCTTGGTGCCTTAGATTAGCCTTTTTATTCACTTTATTTTTATTTTTTTTGCTTAGTGACTTTAGTTCCGATTACCCAACGATTGTGGGTTAGCCACTAATCCCCTTGGTACGATAAACTTTGGGCTCAATATTTCCCTATCTTGACAATGATACGTACACTTGCGTAATTGTGTATCAAGTCAAGCGGCTGTAAACTTTCTTTTCTGGGGCTGATCTAATTATACATAGTACATACTGTTAACCAAAAGAAAACAAAACAAAAACAAAAACAAATACACTAATCTCAGCAAACAATCCAAAATCAAACTCTGAAGCTTAGTACTAATCTCAACAAACATATTGAACTGGGTTTGCTATAATCAAGAGTGCCAAAATTCATAAGAAAAAAAAATTAATAGCAACAAGAAAATATCAAAGCTTTAAACACAACTTCTCGGTTCCTAGATCGCATCGAAAAAGAAAAAATTCAAGCTTCATCTCATCCCCTCCAGATCTAAGATTCCATAGCCTGCAATACATAGTTCAAAAATCATAAATCATAAACCATAATCATAATCATATCTAATATAAACCCAATCTGATCTCAACCCAAAAAGAGATAAAATTGAACTATTAGTCTACCACCCTACCCAAATCAAATAGAATATTACATACAATGAAAAAGAATACCTGATGGAGATGATGGAGAACACCGAGAACGGCGACCTTAACTGGGGGATGGAGTTTGTCGATTAGCCGAGGTGGACGGATCTGATGAAGAACATAGATCGCCTCATCTAGTCTCAAAGGACATGGCCTAATTTTGTTTGCGACCTAATGTTTGTGGAAGATGGCGAGAGACAGAGAAATCGGAGAATGAGAATTGAAGAGAGAGAGAGAGAGAGATAAGAGTGAGGGCGTGAGGTTGTGGAGAATGAGGCTGAAATCTCTAGGGTTATAAGAATTTATATGAGGTAGTTGCAATTGTGTGTGGTAAGGTGCAACATAAACAACAATCATCCAATAAGAAAGAGACAACACATTAAAAAAATATATGTATTTAAAATTCGGTCAAATTCGGTTGACTTCGGTCAGTTTAAAAGGCTGAACCGGTCCAGTTCGGATGATGAGTTTTTGACTGCTTTTCTCAGCCGGTTTGGTTACCGGACCGTTTTTCCTGCCCGGTTCGGCCGGTTTTCGACTCCCGGTTTCAGTTTAGCCGGTTTTTTTTTTTTTTTAAATAAAGGTATGACATACATCAAGGTAGCTGCACTAACCCACTCCATTTTGATGTATCGTTCATGAGTTTTCTATATCCATGTTATGGGCTAACTAGGTAGCTGCACATATACATGCAAAATATGAAATCAAGTGACCAAGCCAGGCTAGGAAGTACCTAGCTTGTATCTGGCGGAGAAGAGTAAAGTCACGTACTGCACGCACTATTGAATATGCATGGAGGCAGATATATTAAAATAGATAGCAGAGTAGCAGTCGATTGCATGCATGACGTACAGGTCTGCAGAGCAGGAAAATTAATTACTTTGAAAGTGATCGAGTCTTGCCCACAAAAAACCAATGAGGTATGAGCTTGCGAGAGTGATGATGAGGCTCTACTGTGAGGTATTAGTTTGATTTGGTATATGTGATTTCCATGCCGGGTCTATTAGTTCTATCCGTTTCCGTTGATGTTCAATATTTAATGTCTAAAGTTGTTTGGTTGTTCCCCTTTTGTTGCAATTGTTTTCGCTTATCTTTGGAGGTTTGTACAAGAGATTCGAAGCTCTGACTAAAATCTTCTTTGCTAGGTTAAAAAAGAACGTAGAATGCAGTCAACGCTTGTGTGCAACACCTGGCCAAATAAATTACATAAAAAAATTGGACAAGGTTAAACTTTTGTATCCTATTTTTGAACTCCTTGCTGGGAAATTACAGGCAAAAGAAAAGGAAAATAATTCTTATTGGATCCATCACCACCTGAGGAAAGTTGATGATATAAAAAAGGAAAATTGAATAAAAATTAGACTATTTTCCGCATGAGCTTTTTCTTTTTTTGAGAATATTTTCCGCATGAGCTTTAGAAGTCAGTCCGGCTTCACCTTCCAATGAAACATCCCACAAGTGCAAAGACTTGCAGTGGAGATCGAAGTTCCAGTTTTACTTCCAGTCTTGAAGCGTGTAGTCGGTGAGGGAAAAAGGCAGAAAGAAAGAAGACTAATCTTCAATATAATTTATATATACCACCAATTGGCTTTGCTAGCTATCCCTGTTACACAGCATATAAATAAGGCCTGCACATCTAAAAAACAATCAATGTGGAGGTCAACAAATGGCTCATCATGCCTTGCCTTTTCCCGATATATCTTATTATTCTCTTCCAACATATTTACAAGCATTCATGCATGCAACCAAAATGAACGCAGCTCTCACTCTCTCTTCATCTCCTCCTTTAAATTGGACCTCCACTAACTGTTGCTTTTGGGAAGGCATCACTTGTAATCGGGGCGTTTTGGTGATCACCTATTTGCTGTTACCTTCCAGAGATCTCAGCTGGCTCAAGGGAGGTATATTTCCTTCGTCGTCGATCACTTGGGAATCTGACATAGCTTACCCACTTGAATCTCTTGTAAGATCAAATATGGACATAACACATATCATCATAAAGTAATTGATGATTAGCTTAATATCAATCCTAGTTTAACATGGATACAAACAGTAAATCAATACTAGTGACTTAATGAAGTAATGTATCAATTCATTAAGGATAGTAATCCATTGCTTAGTCTACAAGAAAGGCTACAAGTTGTGATACATTAGGAATCTAACCGTGAAACCTAAACCGACAAGGAATGCTTTAATGGGAAGCTTCTTGAGGTTTAAGTCTCATATATATACGGATGAATTGGTCCCTAATTACTACCACGACTATTGCATAAGTTCTGTCCATTGAGAAGCAAGTTGGTAAGTAACATAAGACCACATTCAGTGATTGAGTTAAGCAGTTGCATAAGATGGAATCCATGTCTGTTATTGCTGAAGGTAAGCCTTAATCCTTTTATGATTGTTGTGCATATGTTGTGAGCATGTAATTATGGTTATACATCTCTCTCATAAATATTCACTTTATGATTCGCTATCTAGATCAAACTGGATTCTTCTTGTCCTTGTAATGTTGAGATCCTAGCTAGATTTGAGCTATATATAACCTTCTTTTTGGAGACGTACCTTTTTCTCAACGATCCATTAATATCCGGATACTGGACTTGTCCAGTAACCTATCAGTTCCAAGGAGCAATTCCATCTTCATTCTTCCAAAATGTTTGACTAGTTCTAATGTCTGCAGCAAGTCCTTCATCACTGGGTCTATACCATTACGTACCATCCTCTAATATTTGTCTTCATTCTTATTCCTTGATGAAGCTATTAGATTTTTCCTTCAATAAATTCAATAGCAGTATTTCTTGTGGCTAAGGAAGTGTACATTTGAAACTACAGGTATTTCGTGCTGGTCATAATAACGTCTCAGGATTACTTTCACAAGATCTCTATAATGTTACGGAACTTGATAACAGAACTTGCATTGCCTTTAAATTCATATATATATGGAGCCATTAGTGAAAAAATTGCCAACCTCACCAACCTCAAAACCATTGACCTCAACTCCAACAGATTGAGTGACATGCTCCCTATGACTACGTTGAAACTCGTATTCCTTCAGTCCAACAATCTAAAAGCTTCTTTGCCCCAATCTTTGATGAACTGCCCCAAGCTTAATTATGTTAAGGGTAGTATAGTAATATTGCTTGTTTGGTTGTCTTTTAGTATATAAAGAAAAGTTTGTTGTAAAAATGTAATTAGATATTGAAGTCCACAATGTAGTCCTCAACTTTTTCTGCGTTTCTTTTCCTTCCTTCTTCTTCTTCTTCCTAGAATTCTAGCATGGTATCAGAGCAATGGCGGCCTGACCATTGCTTCTCCGCTGCAATTCTCTCCGTTCTTAGTTTCTTTTGTGTTTCAATATAGAGAAATCGAATCGAATAAGCCCCACAATCCCCTAATCAGATTCCCAAACCCTAAAATTGTCAATCTCTCTCAATCCCTTGTCATCATCACCGAGCCGCCGTCCAATTACGAACTCTCGCCGTCTCCGGAGTCTACGTCTTTCTGCTTTCTACTCTCGCCGTGTCGCCGGTGACCACTGGACCTCATTGGACCTCTATCTCTGACCGGAGGTCAAGATAACTCAACTGCTTCCGATGAGATTCCATCGACATCTGTGCCGTCGGTCGATTCAGGTCTGGAGATTACAGACGACAATTCCGACTTCGACTCCGACGGTGTTGAAATTTCAGAGTGTGTCGTTCGAGCTTTGGCTCAAACGCTGCGTTCTATCTTCTTCTTGGTAAATCTTGACTGTGCCTTTCATGATAGTTCAATCGGTTCAATTGCTTCTTGAAAATTAAGTGGGGTATATTGAGTGCTACTGCTGTGTGACCTACTCTGCTTATTGATTGCCTCGTATTACTTGAATTATCAACTCAGTCTGCTTAGGTGATGGTATTTGGTGTTATAAGGATGATATGTTGTCATTTGGTACTCTGTGATATCTGTTCTTTACTTGAAGATATTCAATTGTCATGTGCCATAGCCCTTCATCTCTCTTCTTGATTTCCTTTAAACTTGTCTTTCTATTTGCTGATGTACAATTACCATCAAAACAAAATTTGTACAATTACCAAATTTCTTCTTGATTCCCTTTAAACTTCTCTTTCCCCTCTTCTGTACAATTACCATTGAAACAAAATTTGTACAATAACCAATGCAATTACCTACTTTCTTCAATCCTTTCGTTTCATGTTCGTTTTCAGTTTTTGCTTCTGTACAATTACCATCCAAAACAACTCAAGATCAAAATATGTACAATTACCATTCAAGATCAACTTTTTTTTTTCCCTTCTGCACTTTTCTTGTTTTTACCTTCTTTCCTATACTCTTCTAGGCTGAGGCTGTGGGCACTTCATTCGAGATGGGACTGCTGTAGTTACTTTGCTGACCTTGGATATCTCAGCTTGGTAGTTGTTCTGCCCTCACAGTTGTGCTATTAAAAGAAAGGGCAGGGTTGGTGAATTGTGGCATGTTCCATTGCCATGCAACAATTATATATGGGCCCTCATGATATGGTGAATGTGTGTATTAAAAATGTCCATCTGTTCTGTTTATGTATATAATATGGAAAAGATTTTCCAAGGATATAGATCAATCAGGAGTCAAACCTGAGTCACATAGGCAACTTGAGGTTTCTAGATATGATTTTGGTTGTCTGTCTTCCTTACCACATAACTTATCAGGTGAAGCAATACTTGAGAAAATTGAGGCCTTGAGGACCCAAAGCACTTGGAGGTTCCCTTCCTCTCCTCCAGATACTACTATGTTGAACTGTAGGCAAGCCTCTCGGCCTATGAAGCTATGGCGATCACTTTTGCTCATTCCTCCCGGTTGATATACTATTCTCAAATGACTTTACTGCAAACTAGTTCTTGGTTCCCCAAGCACTAGTTTGAGGGGGATGTAAAGAGTATAATTGGTAATGAAGAAAATGATCTAGAAGTGGACACGTACGTGTTTAGCTGGAATAGTCTCTAGTCTCTAGTCTCTATTATAAGTCTCTGTTAGTATAAAATTGAAACTCTTCCATCATGTTAATTCTCAGCCTTGTAGAAACAGTTACTGTATCAATACGATTGTAATTTTCTTCATCTTTTCTCTCTAAATTTTTCTTCCTTCTCCATCTTAAGGGTAGTATAGTAATAGTGCTTGTTTGGTTTTCTTTTAGTATATAAAGAAAAGTTTGCTGTAAAAATGTAATTAGATATTGAAGTCCACAATGTAGTCCTCAACTTTCTCTGCGTTTCTTTTCCTTCCTTCTTCTTCTTCTTCCTCCTTTAGATTCATACCTAGAATTCTAGCAAATTATAGAACTGCACTTGCCATTTAATCACTGGGAAGGGGACATTTCCATGTTTAATTTATCCAAGCTTACTCAACTAAGTAAACATGATCTAGCACAGAATCACTTGACTAGTATCTTGCCAATAAGCCTTTACTCATGCAAGTCCCTGAAAACAATATTAGATTCATGAATAGAGGTGATCACCTTTAATGACATAGAGGGGGAAATACAACCTGATACTGTCATTGAAATCCTTGTCCTTTCTTTCACTTGGTTATACTAGACTGACCAATATCACAAGGGAATGAAGATAATGATGCATTGCAAAAGTCTAGTATTCCTAGCCTTTACAGGTAGTTATCTACGTGAGGAAATGCTAGCTAATCTTGGCACAGTGGATTTCGATGGATTCCCAAATCTTCAAGTTTTACTCTGGGTGAATGTAAGCTCACCGGTCAAATTCCTGCATGGTTATCTAAGTTCAAAAAGTTGCAGTTCTTGCTTCTCGCAAATGATAGAATCACGCACGGGGTTAATTCTAGACTTCTAGTTGGTTGGGGAGGCTTCCAAGGCTATCTATGTAAGTTTTGAAAACAACCTAATTTCGCGATTCCACCTAATTTCATGTGAATTTCCGAATTAAGGAACTTTGTAGACTGCTGATGTTAGTATCTGAACCCACTGCAGCTCCAGTAGACGAAAAGGATCTTGATCGAATTGCCCATCTACGCGTCTCATCATGCATGGTGCATTCGTCCAAATAAAATTGTCTTACGTTGATCGATATGTACATACCTCCATTAGTATGGAGGTTTTGCTATATCACAAAGTATAAGTAACACCCTCTTAATGGGTCCACAAGCCATGGTGAGACCCAACCACGATATGAATCTCGTACCCCGACGTCTAAGCTACGCCGTGATAGTCGGAAGTGGCCAACACCTCGCTGGAAAGCCACCTTCTCGGCCTTGCCAAGCTGCCTCCATAATAACCTTTAAAGACTAAAAAGGGGATTTCTTGTCCCACATTAGAAAACATGTAAAGGAAGGAGCCTCCCTTCTCTATTAAAAAAAAAAAAAAAAAAAAAAAAAGACTTCTTCCCACTTACTCAACATCTCATTACAACTCTTCAAGTGGATGTAGTCTTCTGCTAAGGCGGGAGACAAACCACTATACATCATGTCTCTCTCTCTCTCTCTCTCTCTCTCTCTCTCTCTCTCTCTCTCTCTCTCTCTCTCTCTCTCTCTCTCTCTCTCTCTCTCTCTCTCTCTCTCTCTCTCTCTCTCTCTCTCTCTCTCTCTCTCTCTCTCTAAAGCTAACTAGAGCCTTCAATTCTAACGTTAACATGTCGTCTGTTGGAATACTCATGTTGGTGAGGCTAGCTGTCAATACAATTATGTACAGCTTATCTTCGTTAGCTTTTAAAGCACTAGCAAGGTGATAGTTCAATGGGTTGTACTCCTACTATATATCACGTTAATGAAGCTTCTGCCTTGGCCTCAACATATTATTTTATGAGCACTTGGAGCTCCTGACTGACACATTAACTTGTGCAAAAATGAGCATATTCAGCTACTTAAATTACATATCAAAGCAAACGTCCACATTGCCGCTATGTATTTGTATCTATGTATGACAAATGGTTATCTCACTTATGCCATATGATTAATACATTTACATATAAATGATGCATTTTTACCATCACCACCATGTTTCAATTGTCATCACACATAATGGGAGTTTGTATGTTCCCTGCAAATTCAACATTCAAAATAGATATATATGCAAGTTATTTGTCATCAACTACTACATTGCTTATACACTTTGCTTAAAATTTTATCAAAGTACGTACATATGCAAACTATTGGTGTTGATTTTACAAATCCACATATTAATCATCTATTTTGTTTCAAGGATATCCAACTATTCCTATATATCGAGCATTTACTTACTTACAAAGAATATCTTGATGACCATTAGTGCACTTTATCGGAACACCTCACTCGTCGATCACATGGAGCATCATGTTTGGACAACTCCAACATGATTTGGGTACTTATATCAATTCCAACTCCAACTCCAAATCACTCCAAATCGGCATAAGATAAGTAACTATATCTTCTTTTTCACGCTCTTGCAATTATAGCTGTTGTCATGCCTTTACATGCTTTTACTACTTTTAAGCATGCCTAGCTATAATATATCACACTTGATATGCATTTACATGCTTCTATGACTTTAAGCTTGCTTACACTATGTATCAATGTTACTAGTACATCTACTATGCTCAAAGTCATGCATCAAATGTCCCCATGATCTCTAAGCATGTTTACAACAATGCAAAAATGTTATTAGCAACTTTACTACAAGTACATGCCATGCTTAAATCAATTTAATGAGACACTCACTTAAACAAACTATGTCATGCTTGAAATGTTTTAACACTTGTAACTTAATTAAACTTGTTCACATTACGACTTGCTTGGGTATAGAGCATGGCCACGACTTGCTTAGGCCATGCCCCGTTTGCTCGCACAGCGCCTACCCGCTCAACTATACCCAACTTGCTCGAACATATCCAACAAGCTTTAGTTAAGCAGAATGCTTCATACTATTCACCGGGCACTATACCCAAAAATTTATATGGACACCCATCACACGTTCCACTATCTAGTATGCATGTTACATGGCCATAAGTTCCACATAATATCACTTGTCGTGCATACAATCAGCAAAATTTACATGCTATGTATGCAAAAATCTTGTCTAGCCTCCAGGCACCGTACTTTGTCAAACTCTTCCTACGAAAAAAAGACCTAACGGGTCTAAACTCCACAAGCCTATGGTCCACGACCACCTGCCAATGGCAAGGCTATGCCTGAACAATTGTAGTCTCCACGAGCCTCTGCAGTCAAGTTTCTCCTCCTGGAAAGAGTAAGGGACCGGTTAACATAGCCCACGACAGCCATTGATCCGACAGTTAACCCTCGACACTTGGGTCTTAAAGATTAGGGCTCGTCACCTAAGACCCACTGCCCATGCGCAGACTCCCCTCATCAAATAATTTTCCGACCATACGAAGGTCTATAGCCAGGGAGTGGGGGACTCCCTTGAGGGCCTAGCAGGGACCCACTCGAAAGGGCATAAGTGTTCGCTCCAATAAAATTCTAGATGGACGATTCATTCACACTAATTATGCTCGCTATACTGCACAAAGCCACGCTTTGGTATCAACTCTGCAAGAAAACCCTCATTGACTGAGGACTTCGGGGACTCATGCATACGGTCCGGCATAACTAGCAACGGTTACACTCATGCCTCTTGGCATCACCTTTGAGCTATCCGTTCAAGCCTCATGGTATCCCTGAGCTTTAACGCTCTTGCCTTCCCAGCAACCCCTAGCTCCAACGCTCTTGCCTTCCCGGCAACCCTGAGCTCTAACGCTCTCTTGCCTTCCCTACAACCCCGAGCTCCAACGCTCTTGCCTTCCCGGCAACCCTGAGGTCTAACGCTCTCTTGCCTTCCCTGCAACCCCAAACTCTAACGCTTTTGCCATCCTGGCACCTCTGGTACCCCGAGCTTTAACTCTCTTGCCTTCCCGGCACCCTGGAGCTTTAACGCTCTTGCCTTCCTGGCACCCTGGAGTTTTAACGCTCTTGCCGTCCCGGCACCCCTGAGCTTTAACACTTATGCCTTCTAGGCACCACTAAGATTTCACGCTCCTGCCTTTCCGGCATCCCCGAGCTTCACTCTCCTGCCTTCCCGGCATCCCCGAACTTCACGCTCATGCCTTCCCAGCATCCACAAGCTTTAACACTCTTTGCTTCCCGGCACCTCAAGTATTATGCTAACGCCTTCCCGGCATTCCCTAACTTTATACTCATGTCTCCTTGGCATAATGCACATTAATGGAACATTGAATTGTTCTACCATTTGTTGTTTGCAACAGTCGAATTCTTTTCACGTTCCATTAATACGAGTGAAAACCTAACTAACACAAATGTTCGTATACTCATTGTTTATGAGTTACAAACTCTTGCCTTCACGCCACCCATGGAACTTATACCTCATGGGCGTAACCTCGTCAACTCGACCTCGTTCATTTTCTTGTGTATATCACTTATTTATGCATCATATGCACATCATATGCTCATTCTTAGTATGATCAAACAACCATGTGCGTTCTAGAGCTTATATGTAATAACAGATCATACTCGGCACCATTCACATATATACATCATCATGTATCGTGCACTTCGTACATTCATACATGCTAATGCATATAAGTGCAACTCACATACGTTGCCCAATACAATAAGCATTCTACATGCACATGCTTCTATCTTTATTTTGCAGGTTAAAGAGTCTCTTTTTGCTTACAGAGTTCGGGGACTTGTAGAGGCTGGGAGCGTCCGGACGTCACTTATGCTTGATGATATCATGTTTATAACTTCCCAACCAAGAAGCTACTCTTAATTACTTGGGAACTTTGGGGACTTGTACATACCTCTACTAGTATAGAGGATTTGATATATCACCAAGCATAAGTAACACCCTCTTAGTGGGCTCACAAGTCATGGTGGGACCCAACTGCGATATGCATCTTGTAGCCTGACGTCCAAGCTACGCTGTGATAGTTGAAAGTGGCCTAGACCTCACTAGGAAGCCACCTTCCCAGCCTTGCCAAGTTGCCTCCATAATAGCCTTTGAAGATTAGAAAAGGGACTTCTTGTCCCAGATTGGAAAACATGTAAAGGAAAGAGCCTCTCTTTCCTATAAAAGAAGAGTCCTTCCCACTTACTCGACATCTTATTACAACTCTTGTAATCCTATTAGGCCGCGAGGCCCAAACACTAGTTAAACATTTCAAGTTGATACAACGGGAGACGAACCAGTTTACATCGTGTCTCTCACTCTCTCTAAAGCTAACTAGAGCCTTCGGTTCTAACGTTAACACGATATATAGCCAACACTAGCTAGTAGCTTTTTGACGTATGGGCACACCCATAAATTCGTCCCTATTGGCTCTATTAATTAGGAATGGTTAGCAGTGGCTATTGACTAATACAGTCGAATTTTTTGACCGACACTAATTTTTTTGAACCAAAACCATTCATTCATCTCAAGCCAGAATGGCACGGATACATACCTTCCCTTGCCAATCCTAGGGCAAGTTTAGGACGTGGTATGCTAGCACCACCCATTAGACAGCCAGTGCTCACTTATTCAGCGAGCCTATGAACTATGAACATACATAGTAAATAGGCACAAAAACAACAAAAGGTGCATAGGTCCCAAAAAAAATGGGGGATAGCTTAGTAAGAAAAATCTAACTAATTTGGAGCCCAACAGACCCAAAGGAATATCAAAACCCTAGGCCCAACATAGCCGACTCAGCCCAGTTTCCATCCGCTCCTTGTGCACGACCGTCACCCACCCTCTATCGGAACCGCCGCCGCAAAGCACTCCTCTTTTACCGTTGTCCCCACCACGATGCCATCACAGAGAAGCTACTTGACCATAGCATGGCAGCCAGACCCGATTCCAAATCGATCTGGAGCCTCCGCATCCCAGCCACCAACAAACTCGACGGTGCCATCGTGGCCGCCTGAAAGAAGAAGTTCCAGTACAGCCACAGAGCTTTGGAGAACGAACGCCAAAACAGCCGGTTAAACACCTTAGGCCACCAATCCTAAAGGGTCGAAGGGCTATAGCACAGCACCCGTCCGGCAGCGGCTCCTCATCGACAAGCCAAGGCTGACGCCGACCCCGAGCGCCACCGGACGAGAGAAGAATTTCCAACCCTAGACCAAAGGAAGCAGTCTGAGTTTTTTTCTTTGGTATCAAATAAGTGATATATGACCGACACTAATTGAATCAACTCCATTGATAAAAAATAATAATAATAATAATAAAAAACTTTCCGTGCCATATTTTGGGCCACCTTTTCCAATTTGATTCTTGCCCTACTCTCTTCTCACTCCAGACATGAACAGTATACACTGTCTACTTTTTTTTTTCTTTTTTTTAAAGGGGTTTGGAACCCAGCCTAACTGGGAGGCTCAGCCCCACGCCCGGAAAAATTATACACTATCTACTTAATATTATATGATTTTGCATATAAATGGCAAATTAATACCATCCGTGACAATTTCTGATTTTTTGACAAAAAAAAAAAAAAAGAATTGTTCAGATTATGGGTACCAACCATCGTATGACAATCCTTGTATTAAAAAATGGATAAATTATTCTTTTATCACAAAGGAATACATTATTTTTTATACAATTAATAGCCACAAGTATTTAAAATAAATACATCATTGTCTTATACCACAAATGAGTACATTTTCTTTTACACCAAAAGGTACAACCTAAACTACACCTAGTAAAACACTCACCCGCATATCAAGTTTCTCACTGGATAAGCTTTAACCTTGGTATAATCCATGCTACTCTTAATTTCGTCATGTTCTCTTTTCCCAGATAACACCCTAAGCAACCCAAGAAACAAAAATTCAGATCATTGATAAACAAATGCTATAAAATTTGGCATCACACAATGAACACATATAAAGTAATAAAACAAATTAATCAGTTGTCCACAAAGTTTAAGGAAGTACCTTGCTTATTCAATCCACAAATGGCCAAAACCTAAAAGAGAATCAAAATGGAAAAATTACCAAAATCAACTTCTTAGACCCAACATCGTGTTCATCACTCCCATATATCAGCCTCCATCGCAGAGCCATCCTTGAATTCACCAGTTTATCTCTTCATTTGAGCCCAGGTGTAGGTTGACCAACTTTCCTCACATATGTAAATTGGTTTAAAAGCTTGTAAATGTGGTCGTAGGTGGAGTAATTACCACAAATAGAATATTAATCGTAACTTCTGACGTCGATCATCATTTGTCATCATTTATAGTAACTTGTATTGTCATAGATGTAATTTCTTATCAATGAAAGACAATACACGAGAAAATAGCCCAATTACACAATCGAGAACCCTATAATATCAGTGAGGACACATGCTTTATTTGTTCTACACATGAAGTATTACCACTAGAACAATATATTCATTGTAACATTTGTGGTTTATTAACTTGTAAATATGGCTGTAGATGGAATAAGAACCCGAATATGATTAAATTTCCACATCTACAGTGTAACATAATGTCATCATATAAGTAATATTTTATTTCATGATAAATTACTCAAAATAGACCTCAATTATAATTGGTTAAGAAAAGTATTAATGATGTAGTTGATTAGTAATAATAAGACTTAATTTTTTTTTCCTTTTTTAGAGAAAAAGATTCCATAATTAATTATTAATGATTTGGTTAAGGGGTAAACCGGTTACCCCATTTTAAATATTTTGGACCATTGGATGTATTACTAATCCAATGGTCCAAAATATTCACCAAAATGGGTGTATGCCAAACACTCGGGTACTTACGAATTTTCCTTTCTCTTAATAGTTTTTTTTTTTTTTGAATCAGGGAAAATGTATATTCATCTCAAGCCAGAATAGGCCGTTACATACCCTTCCACTGTCATTTAAGGGCATAGACAAACAAGAAACTAGTGGTAGTACCCACAAGTGGTACGTGCATATAGTCCTACTCATTATACATTTAAATTCGTAGAGGTAGTGGAAACCCTCCTTTGGTACTACTCCAGAAGCGCTAGAAGTACATAGAGTGCACACAAGTGCTTAGCTTCCTAATACAAAGGAAATTATTGTAATTAGACAAAACCAATTAACATAGGGATGGGCCTAGGGCCAAAAAACCCTAGCCCAACATATTCAGTTCAAAGCATATCCAATGAGGAGCCCAGGCAAAGCCCAACAGGCCCGGTAGGGTCCAGGCCCAGCCTTCATCTCCACACACCTAGCCAGCGAACAATTCCAGCCTTGCTCCTCCGACCATGCCACTCTTGCTCCGCCATGATCCCATCGCCACGAGCCTAATCACCCGGAACCGCGCTGCCACACCCAGCATCACCACGACTCGCCTCGATCTAGCTGCTGCAATCCACGCTGCCGCAAAAAGGTAGCCATTCCCGGAAGGTCGCCGATCTAGAAAGAAGCAAATCGAGGTCCTGATCCCGCACGCGTAGCTATCACATCATGGAGATTTCACGCCAAACCTGAAGCCAAGACCAACCTGCAAAAACCTTAAGCAATACCCCTCATAGGAGCTCCCCGAAAACGCTAGTATGCATCCCCGTCCGACAGCAGACCAAGCGGCGTCGGCAAGGCCAAAGGCTAGCTTAGATGCCCGGGTCACTGCCGGACCAGGGCGATCTCCCGGTCTAAATCCGCTGCCGACCTTAGGGTTTTGCTCTCCACCCGCCTGGAGAGAGATAGGGCGATAGGTTAGATAATTTTTGTCATTTCTTTTCTCTCTTTCTCTCTCTCTTAATAGTATAGATAGATAGATATTATGAAAAATCATTTTTGTTCAAAAACTATTACAACTTCAAATAATTTCCCTTCAGCTATCTTGGTAACAAAATGCAACTATCAAAACATAAGGTGAAATGTGAAAGGTGATAGGTGATAGGTGTTCGGTTATCAATTTTATTTCGTGACAAATCACGTTCAATCTGCATGAATTAATTTCAACGACATTTAATTTGCAACATCTTCTATTATGTGATACTACCAATAACTTGTTCTGCTAATTATATATTGTATATGCATATGCACATTATCTTCAATTTAGAAAGCTGACTTGAATAGACATGTGAGCAATCTAAATCCAACGACATTTGTGGGAGTGGTTAACTATTTTTGGACCCCTCATTATGGCAGTTAAGTCGGTCATTATTTTGGTGGTAAATATCGGCCATGAAGGTTGCTAAAACTCATAGTCATAATGAAAAAGCTTGAAATTGAAGCAACAATGGTGAACGAAACCCTAAGCTAGAGGAAGAAGACGAAGAAAAAACAGAGAAGCAACTGGTATGGAATTTGTACAATTTTACTGTTGCCTACACTAAGCTTGATTAACCCTATTTATACTAATGGTGCTGTAACTAATTATTCTACTTTTCATCCAGGTTCCGACACGTGTAGCTGATTTTGTGGTTTAGAATTTTCCATGTCAAGCTTGCACAGTAGGCAAATATCCTCGTGAGCATTAATTTGCAGAGCTCTCTTCCATTTTGTCTCGACTTTGACCTTGATTCATATTCAGAGTTTCATAATTTTCTTTCATCACCTTAACATCCCCCCTCAAACTAGTGCTTGGGTTACCAAGCACTAGGTTGCAGCATAGGTATTTGAACTGTGTTGTGCTCTAAAATGGTGGTGAGGAAGTGGACACCGCACCAACTGTAGAATAAGGGTGAAATGATGGGCAAAGTTACTGTAATGACTTGTTCTCTTCAACTGTAGAGTGAGGATGATCTTGAACAGTATTTTACAAGGTTGTACCAATTTGAACTGCATCACTTGATGTATGAGAGGTCACATTTTGTAGATTCTGATGGTTGGTGGCCCCAAAGTCTGTAAGCCAAACCTCATGTTGGATAGGTGTTGGACTGTTGTCATAGCAAGCAATCATAGCAGTATTTCCATTTTGAGAATTATGGTTGTTGTTTTGCTTTCTATAGAAATAGTTTTTGGCAACAGGTCCAGGCCTCTTATAGATCTGACAAGTCACAGCAAATGTTGATGCTCCATTCTCAGTTGGTTGAGTGTTCCTTTGATAGCATTTCCAAGCTAAGGGGGGTGTATTGTATTTGGATTTGTGCAGACTTTTTTTAAATGACAGACTTTTTGAAAAGTCCACAGACTCTTTAAAAAGTTGATAGACTGTTATGGATTTCTTAAAACCATTGATTTTAGCAACAGACTTTTATTGATTCATGAAAATCTATATACTTTATTATGAATGACTTCTACAGATTTCTTAGGATGTATAAAAAAAAAAAAAAACAAATGCAGCCCAAACACAAAATAAAATAATAACTTGTTGTCTCTTCAATGCTCCAGTATCTTCTAATAGAAATTGACTCAAATAAATGATTGTTAGTCTGTCTAGCGAGTTTGTTCTCATTCCTAATCTCCCAACAACATAAATATATAATAGATCACTTGATGTTTGTGGTTAATTATTCTCATCAATTTTATTTTCGCCGATTAACATATATTGTAGCAATATTGGTTAATGTCTTGATCTATAATCAATCAATTGAAATTCAATTGTTCAACCTTTTTTTGAACCATAATATAAATTCAAATTAATGACAATAATTAATTAATAAGATAAAATTTAGTATGGTTCAAGGTCTTAGGATTAGACCACAATATTTGAGTTTTAGGGTTTCATAAATCATTTTTATTGCTATTAGGGTTCGAAGTATCACAATTGAAAAAACAAAAAAACAAAAAACAAAAAACAAAAATCACATTCAACAACTACAATGAACATGTTGGGTATCAAAAAAGGTTGATATCATAAAAGATTAGAGAAAAGACAAAAAATTAAGAAAGAGAGATGATGAAGGACAAACTTCTTTGTGCGTAGAGAGAAGAAATTTGATAGACCTTTTTTTTTTTTTTTTTTTTGAAGAGGAAATTTTGATAGACTTTTTGAAATCTTTGGTCTGGAGGCTGGAAAATTATTGGAGTTTGGTATGTATAGTTAACACTACAAAGTCCATGATTATCCATGATTTTCTAATTCCATAACTATGAATGATATTTTGAATACCTCTGTACTTTTATTCATTTTTAAAAGTCCTAATTAAATACCCCTAGATTTTGGTGGAATTCATGAAGTCTTTAAAAATCTTAATTGAATACCTCAAGACTTTCATGGACTGTTAAAAGTCTATATTGAATACACCCAGACTTTTAAATTCCATAGATTTCTTTAAAAGTTCCACTAATTCCA
Source organism: Rosa rugosa (assembly GCF_958449725.1). Taxonomy (NCBI): domain Eukaryota; kingdom Viridiplantae; phylum Streptophyta; class Magnoliopsida; order Rosales; family Rosaceae; genus Rosa; species Rosa rugosa. Next base: position 10,169,965 of record NC_084821.1, read on the forward strand.
TATACAATACACCCCCCTAAGTGTCCAGGTTTTCCACAGATTTGATAGATAATGGGATTGCTATAATTTGCCTTGCCATTATTTCTGTTGTTGTTGCCTGAGCCTCTCTGAACTAGAAAATTTGGGTAACCACCATTGTCATCTCACTCATCTGAGCATCCATTAGAACTATTAGAGCCATTGTTCTTCCCTGCATAACCATTTCTTCCACAATAACTCTGAAAATAACCATGATTCTGTTGAGGATTATAGTTGTTCTAGAAAATCCTTGTTGCTGAGGAATAACACTGCTATTGTTGGCTAAGAAACCTGCTGATGATGCTCGGTAATTGAACGGTGATGAATTAGAAACAATTGCCTTGTTGTGTCCACCATAATAACTAGAGTTTGGACCATTTGAGAAACCAGAGTTTGCAGCCATTGTGTTTGAAGTAGTTACAAACCCAAATTGAGTGGTTGTAAATGTAGGAGTAGCATTGAAATGACTCAAATGATTCATTGAAGTCATACCATTCATGTTAGCGATCACACCAGATGACATAGAACGTCCATTCACATAACCAGAAGGACATGCTTTGATTTTGAGCAGCAATAGACATAGGCATGTAAGATGACACATGATTCCCATTCATATAGCCAGAATTATGCAGACCTTGATTTTGAGTAATACTAGGCAAGCTACTCTGAACATTTTGAGATGCAGGACTAACTAAACCACAGTGAGCTACCATTGCCGTCAAAGATGATAGTGGTGTCACTTTATGCTCTAACTCAATCTCAAATTCAGCAGACAATAACAAAGATCTAACTTCTTCCATATCTATGTGATTCTTGCCTCTGATAATTTGCCTAGTGTAACCATATTCACTTAGAAGTCCAGAAAGAACAAGAATTTTAATATCTTCATCTGACATATGAACTCCTGCTACTGCTATCTAATCTCTAATTGATTTGAAGCGCAACAAATACTTTTCTATAGAATCAGACCCCTTTTGAATACTTTGTATGTTAGACTTCAATTGCATAATATGAAAATCAGAAGTTGGTGCATATATATCTTTGCCTAAGAGTAGTCCATACCTCCCTTGAAGTTTGGCACCCAACAACTAGAGTAAGTGCATCAACAGAAAGTGAAGATGTGATCAAAGAAATCACATAACTATCTTGCTCCAACCAACTTTCATAGGCACCAGTATTATCATGAGAGAGAGTACCATTATCAGCAATATGAAATTGAGATGGACAAGGATAAGAACCATCAACAAATTTGAATAAGCCATGGCCACGAAGATAATGTTGCATCAAAAACAACCAAATGTGATAATTGGTTTCATCGAGTCGAACGGAAACAACAGTACACACCTGATTTGATGAGAACGCCATTGTTGAGGTTGAGGAAGGTTGAATCTTGATAATGAACAATTTTTCTGGAACTTGAAGATGAACAACTATGAATCTTGCGACTAATGTATGATCCAAAATACTTAATGTTCGAACGAAAATTCAGAAGAAGAGGAACTGAGAAATTGAGAATGAATAGCTACAAATCTACTTGAAATGGTGCTTTGGTTGATGATTTTGCTTCGTAATTGTACAGGAATTTGGTATTTGATTTGGTAATTGTACAAATCTGACTCAATCTAGGGTTTTGAAGAGTGAAATTGCAGAGGGAAATAGTGAGTGAAGCACAGGTCAGGCCGCCATGAGCTTTGATACCATGCTAAAACTCATAGTCATAGTGAAAAAGCTTGAAATTGAAGCAATAGTGGTGAACGAAACCCTAAGCTAGAGGAAGAAGACGAAGAAAAAACAGAGAGAAAAACATAGAAGCAACTGGTATGGAATTTGTACAATTTTGCTGTTGCCTACACTAAGCTTGATTAACCCTATTTATACTAATGGTGCTATAACTAATTATTCTACTCTTTCATCCAGGTTCTGACACGTGTAGCTCATTTTGTGGTCTAGAATTTTCCACGTCAAGCTTGCACAGTAGGCAAATATCCTCATGAGCATTTGCAGAGCTCTCTTCCATTTTGTCTCGACTTTGACCTTGATTCATAGTCAGAGTTTCATAATTTTCTTTCATCACCTTAACAAAGGTGACAATGATTACTACCGTAAGTACTGTAATAAAAACGTAATGATTATGATTATAAGTGTGCAATGAATTATTGTCGTAAATGTGCAATGAATTACAGTCATAAGTACGCAATGATTAACAATTATTAGTGCAGCAATAATTGTCATCATAAGTGCGTAAATAAATGCAGCCATAAAAGCAGAAATAATGACGGCTTGTCCCCCAAGTAAGTCATCACCTATATAAAGGAGGCTCGACGTCCAGATAATCTATCACATTCTGACTCTTCTTACTACACTACTAAGAAACGTACTGACTTAGGCATCGGAGGGTTTTCTGCAGGTACCCCCTTCCTTGAGCTGACGGTCAAACTTCAAGTCAACTCTCAAAGGAAGCTTCTTGATTGTTCCTATAGTCAGCTCCTGCTCCAGTCAGAATTTATTGGCAAGCCAAATTCCCCTTTGGAATTTTTCGTGCCAACAAGTGGCGCCGTCTGTGGGAACCACTTTTCCCTAAAAAGTGATGGCGGGAGCTGCACCTCAGGAAATCTCATTTCTGTCACTAAGGACTGGGAGTGATGGAATACAAGCCCCAAAGAGACAAAAGTCTGGGTAACGTGGACTAGCTAGCGTTCTTTCCTTTAGTAATCATATTCTGATTTTTTTTCGTTTTATATTTGAAATATATTTGTGGTCGGTGTTGTCAAAATGTATGTGTAAGGCTAGTGGCTAGAGTAAATACCCAAGGTTGGTGGCCAAGAAGAATAAAACATTGTTGATCATATTCAAAGGGAAATGGGGGCAATTCCATGTCTCATGCTGAAAATGAATCTTCACCTCGAGGAAAGAATAGAGGCGGCCAAGGCCCCAGGAAAGTATCAGGGTGGCTAGGGCCTGAGGAAAGATTCGGGGCTGCCAGGACGACTAGGGCCTGAGGAAAGAATTGGGGTAGCCAGGGCCTGAGGAAAGAATCGGGGCGATCAAGACTCGAGGAAAGAATCGGGATGGCCAGGGCTCGAGGAAATATTAGAGGCAATATTTGAAACAGCCAGAGAATGGAAATTTCCTCTTAAGATGAGTGTCCAAAGAGTAAATTTAAGGGGCATTGTGGGAGTTGTCAACTTTACTTGGGCCCGCAATTAAGGCGATTAACTCCGTAGTTAGTATGGCGTTAAATTTCAGTCATGAATGCGGCGATTATTACGGCATTAACCACAATAATAACTGCGCACAATGATTACAGTTATGAATGCGCAATGAATAACCGTCGTAAATGAGTTATGATTAACCATCATTAATGCAGCAATAATTATCATCATAAATGAGTAAGTTAATGCGACCATAAAATCAGGAATAATGGCAGCTTGTCCCCCAAGTAAGTCTCTGCCTATATAAAGGTTGCCCAACGTCAAGGTAAGGCATCTGATTCCGACTCTTCTTACTACACTACTAAGAAACGTACTGACTTAGGCATCAGAGGGTTTTCTGCAGTACCCCCCTCCTCCTTGAGCTGACGATCAAATTTTGAGTCAACGCTCAAAGGAAGCTTCTCGATTGTTCCTTGTCAGCTTCTGCTCCAGTCAGAATTTATTGGCAAGCCAAATTCCCCTTTGGAATTTTTCATCGCGAACAACATTTACCTTTGAACAATCGCAAAATCCATTGTATATGATTCCTCTACCTTTAATTTTCAAGTTCTATTTCTAATTTAAACAAAGGTTTACTTTCTTAAACCATAGTTAAGTAAGTCTTTGGGTAGATATCAAATATATAACTCTATATCTTGTTTCACCACCTCTTGACAATTGAATACTCTCCCCTAAAACATGTCTACTCAAGATTAAAACTATATATATATATATGATATTTCTTAGGTAAGGATATCCTTACCTAAGCTTATGGAACGGATTTCCAGTTTTTGGTCACTTTTCGATCACATATTCACATCTTAACCGTTCAGTTTTTAGGTCCTAATGTATAGATCATCTCTGCAAAATTTCAGTCAAATTGATGATCGTTAAGAAATCCAAAACCGCAATTTACATGAACGAACCGAATCTGTTGATCCGGAACTGTTCGTATAAATTATTGTAGATTGCAGTTTTGAATACCTTAACGATCATCAATTTGGCTGAAATTTTGTAGAGATGATCTATACATTAGGACCTAAAAACTGAACAATTAAGATGTGAATATGTGATCGAAAAGTGGCCAAAAACTGGAAATCCGTACCTAAGCTTAGGTAAGGATGTCCTTAGCCAAGAAGGACTACACACACACACACACACACACACACACACACACACACACACACACACATATAGCTGCCAAAGAATTGTTGGGGTTGAGCTATGACTCACCTCCTTTGATCCAAGCTCGCTGCTTTGTTATGCAACTGCTCTTCACAACTTTGACACAATTCTGATGATTTATGCTTAAGCAAAAATATGCAGAAATATATCTGACGATTCCTGCTCAAGCAAAAATATGCAGGAAAAAAATCACACAGATATAAGAAGATGATTTGATGAAATGGGCTGTAGCACACTCTGTTGCTCAGACGTCTGTTCTCATATATTTCAAATCTATTTTTCTTCTAGTGTTGCTGCCCTGTTAAACACCCACATTAGTGAAAGAATTGTCAACCTCGTCACTCTCAAAATCCTCAACCTCAACTTTAATGGATTCAGTGGCATGCAGCATGCTTCCTATAAAAGTATTGGTAAGCTCTCCAAATTGAAACTCTTGCTCCTTCATTTCAACAATCTAAAAGGTTATTTACCCTTATATTTGATGAATTGCAGCAACCTCATAGAATTGAAACTGGGATACAACAATTTGGAAGGAAATATTTCAGCGCTTAACTTTTCCAAACTTGGTCAGCTTACTAAATTAAATCTAGGGGTAATTACCTCACCGGTATAATTCCAAGACACCTTTACTCATGCAAGTCCCTGAAAGCAATTAGGATAAGCTATAACAAGCTAGAGGGAGATATGCATCCTGATATTTTATCCTTGAGATCGTTGTTGTTCTTGTCGAATGGTTATAATAGATTGACCAATGTCACAGAAGCAATGAAGATATTGATGTATTGCAAAATGTTGAGAATATATACATCCCACATGAGAAAAATGGAACCTTGTCTATGGATTTATAAGGGTTTGGGCCACTCCATCCATTATCAATTGGTTTTGGATGTGAACCCCAGATTTCTTTATCATGGTATCAAAGCAACGACTCTGAGACATAACTTGAGAGAAAGAAACTTCAAACGAATCCTCTATAGCAGGAGATGAAGAAACCAAAAGCAAGGCCTCGCCTTCATAGAGAACCCCAAAACCATGGGAAAACTCTAACCACCCACTTTTTCTCCATCATTCAGATCAACCCGGCGCAGTCCTGGTTTCACAACCATTGATGGAAGATAACTACAAAACTTGGGTCCAATCTATGGGAATGGCCCTCACCATCAAGAACAAGAAAGGGTTCATTGATGGAACCCTCAAGAGACCGACTGATAATCACGATGAGCAGCAGCAATGGGATCACTGCAATACACTAGTCAAGACTTGGCTACTAGGAGCCATGTCAAAGGAGATTTCCGGCAGCGTCATTCATTGCAAGGATCCAAGAAGTATGTGGCTCGAACTGCAAGAGAGATTTTCCCACACCAACACCGTTCAATTGTACGTTCCACATAGAAAATGCGATTGATGACTGTGAACAGGGTGCAAACTCAGTCACATCCTTCTTCACAAAACTGAAAAGACTCTGGGATGAAAAAGATGCACTGTGTGCGTTTCCTCCTTGCAATTGTGAGACATCCACTGAAGTCAAGGCCTATTTAGAGACACAAAAGACCATGAAGTTTCTGATGGGGCTTAGTGACAACTATGCAAAGATCCGGAGTGACGTAATTGCTATGGATCCTCTTCCGAGCATGAACAAAGCGTATGCCATGGCGCTGCGGCATGAGAAACAAGCAGAGGTCTCTAGTGGAAAGGCAATAGCTACACCTGAAGCATTTGCCTTCTTAGTGAAGAAGATTAATCGTGGTTTTAATCCTACAGAAAGGGGGAAGTCAAGTGTGAAAAGTGCAACATGACCAATCATAGCACAAAGAACTGCAGAGCACACCTCAAGTGCACCTATTGCAATGGGAAAGGGCACACTTATGAGTATTGCCGAAGAAGGAAGAATGCAATGGAGGGTGGACAAGCACGACCAAAGGCTAACCATGTGACCTCTCCAAGTGATAACAAGGAAGCCATGACTCATTTTCCATTTTCACGAGAAGAATGTCACCAGCTCCTCGGCCAGCTCTTAACCAAAACCAAGCCTGCTACAGCTAATTTGGTCGGTTATATTCCAAACTATGAGGAGCTTTCAGGTAAAGTGTTTACCCTTGCACAAAATAGCAATGAGACAGTATGGATATTGGATAGTAGGGCTAGCGATCACATTGTTTGTAATCCTACTTTGCTTACTTCATTAAAGCCTGCTCATAATCATTTGGTTAAATTACCTGATGGAACCTCAACACATGTTACTCATATTGGGACAGTAGTTTTCTCTTCACATTTCACTCTTCACAATGTTCTTTGCGTCCTATTGTTCTACTTAAACTTGATTGATCTCTGTGAGCAAACTAGCATCTGAGCTTTCGCCCAGATATCACTATTTCCTATATATAAACTAGTGTTTGTGTGTGTGTACATGTACATACAACTAAGCAATGTAATTGCATTCCTGTAACAAAAACCATGGCAAAGGAGCCCAAGCAGCTAACACGTTATGTCATCCTCTTCATCTTCTTTATCTCTATCGTCATTTCTATAAACCCTGCATGCAACAAAATTGAGAGAGACTCCCTTTGGTCCTCCTTTAGGACACTCTCTTCTTTAAATTGGTTTTCTGATGACTGCTGTGACTGGGAGGGCATCACTTGCAATATGGCTGGTCATGTCACTCATTTGTTGTTGCCCTTCAAAGGGCTCAAAGGAGGTATTCTTCCCACATCATCACTTGAAAATCTCACGCATCTCACCCACCTCAATCTCTCCCACAACTTACTTTATGGTTCACTTGAGAACACTAGATTGTTATTGTCTTTGAGTTGTCTTGAGATCCTAGATTTGAGCTATAACCATCTTTCTGGACAGCTACCATTTTTACTACCATCCGGTAATATGCGAACACTGGATTTGTCCAGCAACCATTTCCATGCTGCAATTGCATCTTCATTTTTCCAACAAGCATGGAACTTGACTAGTTTCAATGTCAGCAACAATGACTTCTCAGGTTCTATCCCATCATCTATTTGTCTCCATTCTTCTCCGTTCATTAGGGTATTAGATTTTTCCTTAAATCATTTCAATGGTAGTATTATTCATGGATTAGGGAAATGCAACAAACTCCAGGTTTTTCGTGCTAGTCACAATAACCTCTCAGGGTTACTTCCCGAGGATAACTATAATGCTACCAAACTTGAAGAAATTGCCTTACCCACTACAGGAAAAGTGATTATTCAAGACGCGATATTTAATAAAAGCACGTTGTGGATGATGCATTTCAATTACATTTTTTACGGCGTGCGCAGTATGCGCCCCATTAAACTTGTGATATTGTTTTCATTAAAGGCGTGCAGCGTGCGTGTGCTGTTCTAAATGCCGTGATTCTACAAAAGCGCCAAAATTTTTGGCCAAATATTAAACTTCCCTCTCGAATGAAAAAGAAAGAGATACAAGGCTTACTCTCTCCCTCTCCCTCTCAGAGATTGTCTCTCCCTCTCAAAATCTCCTCCGCTCCTGAAACCCTAAAACCATTGCCGCTTCTCCTCCTCCTCCACTCACAACCCTATCCCTGCCACCCAGTTTTCCCTCCTCGTCTTCTCCGGCGGGACCGCCTTCAACGGCGTCGTCGCTCAAGAATTTTAACACTGGAGTCGCCCACGTGCTTCCGGTTTCCGGCGACGGAGGAAGCACCGTCGAGATTATCAGCGTCCTCGGTAATTTTTAGTGTTTCGTTTCAAAATTGAATGTGTTTATGTATGGGGATTATTGTTTATCGTGGATTAGGTGGTCCGGCGTCGAAGATACAAGGTCTAGATGCTTGAGATTGGCCGGTAAAAGCACCTCCTAAGCCGTTGCCGTCCGGCAGTTGCTTGGTCATCGTTTACCACTTGATGCATTACCAAAACTGTTTTTCATTTAGAAAATAATCTTGTCAGTGTTCTCTAGTTCTTGGTGGTTTGATACCGCTTCACCGATACATGTTATTACATCTATGCAAGGATATCTAAGAAAGAGGATCCCAAACAAGGATGAAGCTAGGATTAGCTCAGGGAATGGCAACAGGGTAGCAGTTAAAGCAATTGGAGTAGTTCGATTAGTCTTTCCTAGTGGTTTTACCTTAGATTTAAATAATGTATACTGCATACCTTCTATGCAGAGAAATCTAGTGTCAGGATCTCTTTTTGTCAAAACACATGGTTTTTCTTTTGTTGGAAATAATAAAGGATTGGATTTTTTCAAATTTTCTGATTTCATTGGTAATGTATCTCTTGTTGATGGTTATTGGCATTTAAATTGTAAAAATTCACTTGAAGTATTTTTAACAGAGAAAACTGTAGGGTTAAAAGATCTAGACATAATGAAAACTCAGCTTTTCTTTGGCATAAAAGGCTGGGGCATATTTCTAAAGAAAGATTAAAAACACTTGTGAAAGAAAACATTCTCCCTTCATTAGATTTCACTGATCTTGATATATGCATTGAGTGCCTTAAGGGTAAAACAACTAAATCTAGGAAAAAGGGGTCGGTTAGGAGCCAAGAACTACTGGAATTAATTCACACTGACATTTGCGGTCCGTTTCCTCATAAAACTCTTTGTGGGAATCAGTACTTTATTACCTTTATCGATGATTTTTCAAGGTTTTGTCATATATTTCTTATTTCTGAAAAATATCAAGCTTTAGAAGTCTTTAAAATATTTAAGGCTGAGGCAGAAAAGCAATTGAATAAAGTAATTAAAGTTGTTAGATCAGACATGGGAGGTGAGTTTTATGGTAGACACACTGAGGCTGGACAGAATTTAGGACCTTTTGCTCTTTATCTTCAACGGTGTGGTATTCAGGCTCAGTACACCACTCCAGGGACACCGGAACAAAATGGAGTTGCAGAGAAGAGGAATAGAACGTTAATTAACATGGTTAGAAGTATGATTTGTAAGTCAGGTCTTCCTAGATTTTTGTGGGGGGAAGACAGCTAACTATATTAGCAATAGAACTCCTAGTAAATCAGTGGATAACAAAACACCTTTTGAATTGTGGTTCGGCAGAAAACCTAGTTTAAATCACTTTCATGTGTGGGGATGTAAGGCAGAGGCAAGAATTTACAATCCTAAGGCAGGGAAGCTTGATCCTAGAACCTCTAGTGTTTTCTTTACAGGATATTTGACCAAGTCTAAAGGATATAAATTTTATTGCCCACATCATCATACTTTTGGGAGAGATGAATGATGCTGATGATGTTGTTTTGGACGAGTTGGATTTGGAAGCTGCCAGCAATACTATGAGTGACATTAATGAGTGGTTTGTGTATGATGAAGCAGAAAATAATGTGTCTACTGCAATAAATGAAGAACCAGTTCTAGAAGATATTGTACCACCAGGTAACGAGGTTGTAGAGTTGAATGAGCATAATAATCATGCTGAGATACCGATAGAGGCGCAGAATTTTGCACCACAACAGGTTAATGATGTAGTACAGCCCGAACCACCAGGACCTGAGCTACAGCAAGAACCAGTAATAGAGTTAAGAAGGTCACAGAGAGTTAGGAGGTCTGCTATTCCTGATGACTACGCAACTGTTTTTCTCACTGAAGCAGAGTTTGATTTAGGAATGGAGGATGATCCTAAATCATATATTCAAGCTGTAGAGTCACCGCAGAAAGACAAATGGTTAGAGGCAATGGAATCTGAACTGCAATCAATGGATATCAATGGAGTTTGGGAACTAGTTAACAAACCAGAAGGTTTCAAACCTATTGGGTGCAAGTGGGTATTTAAAACTAAAAGGGATACACAGGGAAATGTCGAGAGGTTCAAAGCTAGGCTTGTTTCTAAGGGATTCACTCAAAAAGAAGGCATAGATTATACTGAAACATTTTCTCCAGTATCTACTAAGGATGCATTTAGGATAATGATGGCTCTGGTTGCTCACTATGACCTTCAGTTACATCAGATGGATGTAAAAACAGCGTTTTTAAATGGTGACTTGAGTGAGCAAATATATATGTTACAGCCTGAAGGGTTTGTGTCAGAAGGCAATGAAGAAAAGGTGTGCAGGCTAAGAAAATGGATTTATGGTTTAAAACAAGCCTCCAGACAATGGTATATTAAATTCGATTCAGTGATTACTTCATACGGCTTCACTGAGAACAGGTTAGATGAATGCATATATATGAAAGTTAGTGGGAGTAAATTTATTTTCTTAATATTATATGTGGATGACATCTTGTTGGCTAGTAGCGATATAGGATTGTTAAAAGATACCAAGAATTTTCTGATGAAAAATTTTGATATGAAGGATATGGGAGAAGCAATGTTTGTCCTTGGTATAGAAATAAAGAGGGATAGAAACAGAAAATTACTGGGATTGTCTCAGAAAAATTATATAGACAGAGTCCTCAAACGTTTCTCTAAGGAAACATGTAAAGCTGGAGACTCACCTATGTCTAAAGGAGATAGATTACATGCAGGTCAGTGTCCTAGGAATGCAATTGAAAGAAAGGAGATGGATAAGAGACCCTATGCTAGATTGGTGGGCAGTTTGATGTATGCACATGTCTGCACTAGGCCTGATATAGCCTTTGCAGTTGGAGTTTTGTCAAGATATCAGTCCAATCCAAGTAATGATCATTGGACTGCTGGCAAAAAGGTCTTGAGGTATTTGCAGAAAACAAAGGATCACATGCTGGTTTATAAAAAGATGGATGATACAGAATTAGAAGTAGTTGGATACAGTGATTCAGATTATAAGGGTTGTGTGGATGATCTTAAATCGACCTCTAGACACATTTTTATGTTGGCTGGAGGGGCAATATCTTGGAGAAGTGTGAAACAATCTCTAACTGCTACTTCTACTATGCAAGCCGAGTATGTTGCCATTCATGAAGCTACAGGGCAAGCACTTTGGCTCAGAAACTTCATTACAGAGATAGGAGTAGTAGATTCTATTGAGAGACCTATAAAATTATACTGCGACAATGCAGCTGCAGTATTCTTTGCCAAGAATAATAAAAGGTCCACAGCCTCCAAGAATATTGACGTGAAGTACTTTGCTGTTAGGGAGAGCATAAGGGATGATGAGATTGAAATCATTAAGATAGGTACACAAGATCAATTAGCAGACCCACTTACAAAACCCTTGGCAGTTGGTTCTTTTCAGGATCCTGTTAAAAGTATGGGGATCTTGTCAGGTTTTGATGCTTTAGATTAGTGGGAGGTTGCAAACTTTTGTTTTGTATTACTTAAACTTTCATTGCTGTAGACTTTATTTAGCATTTTGATTAACATTAACTTTGAAGTTCCTACTTTGGTATTCTGAATATTCAAATTTCTGACTCAAGAAGTATGATTGAATGAGTTTCTGCATTTATTTAATTTTACTCAAGTAAACTTGCTATTTCAGTTCATTAGCATTATTTGCAGATTTTCAATGTACTGATGAAATTTTTACTAAGCTTTACAAGAAGCATTAAGTTTACAGATTCCTTAAGTTTTAAGAATCTCTGAAGTTTGGATCAGTTTAATTACTTGCATTTCATTCTGTAAGTAAAACAAAGTTTCATATGCATTTAAGCTGCTCCTGTGTTCTGTAAGATATTGCAATGTGACTGCAGGGTGCTAGTGCTTGGGTAAGTATTAGATTTCATGTGGTTCATTGTAGTAGGTTGCAGAATGACTGAGTACTAAAATGGATTTGGTGAAACTAAGAATGTCTTTGTGCACACTTTATTTTTGCTACATCTGATGCAGCAGCTTTTCTTGTTGTTTGAACATTGATAGTCCAAGTGAGAGATTGTAAGACTTGATGTGGACTTATCAATATTCATTAGGAACTACAACAACTAAGTTGCATACCTTACAGAATAAGCAAATAGACATTCCTAGTATTCATTGGTTCCATGATTATTGCCTATTGATATCAGTATTGATTAAAGGTTACTTTGCTAATGAAGTATACCTATTTGCATATGGAACAGGAAAAGGTTGGCCTAGATGTAATAGGATTAGGAAACCTTTATGGGAGGCACCTAATCCTTAAAGCCTACATATGGACCTTAATCCCTGCTCTAGCAATTACACAAGCATTCAAGTTCTCTGCCCCATTACTGAGATTGCATTCTTCAGATTGCTCAGAGGAGAAGATCAAACATGTCCTATCCAGGTTTGTATTCTTAATTCATAGATGCTGCATATGTGAGTGTGTTCTTATAGTTGAGTACAATGTATATTTATATGACTATCTATTTTACATCTAACATGAACTTGTAAAACCTTTTCGCGATATCAAGGCCATATGGCAAGTTAGGGTTGAAGCAAGCAGAGCACTCCTTGATCTTGAATTCCACTGCAAAGGCATTGATGCAGCTTTGGCATTATTTATGAGATATTTAGATGAAGAGCCATCCTTCAGAGGTGCTTGTCACTATCTTCAGTGGAAAAACTTTCTGGATTTTTACTCTATCACGTGAATGTTAGAATCCTTTTGTTTAACTTTCCATGTGTATATTCATTATTGTATATATTCCTTAATTACAGGTCAGGTGAAGTTGGCTGTGCGTGCTATGAGGTTATGCAAGGTAAGAGGTGGATCTGATTGTGAGGGCAACTCCAACCGTGGGTTCTATTTGGGGGTGCTATTCTCATTTTAGCACTCCCTTGTTACACTATTCATCTCTCACAAATTCTCATCTCCAACAATGAGGTGCTATATGAGGATGCTATTTTCACTATTCTTGATTAAAATAGTTTATGAGTATAATAGTTTAAGAACAAGAGCCGTTGATCATTTTTTCTCCTCCAATCTGAGCCCTCGGATTAAATATATAACTTGTAGGCGGGGCCCAGCAACGCAGCTGACTTTTAGGCGTGACCTTCCTCCAACGCACCACGCGCGCGTCTTCCTTTCTTCTCCCTCCTGCCCAGCGCGTTGGCTGCCTTCTCCCCTTCTGGCGCGTTGCGTCCTCACTTAGGCTGATAGAGCCCGTGTTGTGGCCCCAGTGCACAGTGCACAGGTCTTGGAACTGAATAAGTCTCATATATGAGACTTAGGATGAGCCCAAGTCCTATAAAACTAGTTTTAGCACCCCCTAAAAAGGCCTGTTGGAGAACAAAAGTCCTATAATTGTTCAAGTTCTGGTATAGGGCCTCATGGTTGGAGTTGCCCTGAGGATGAAGTTCAGCGCCAGATTCTTGTGGCTTTACTTCGCCTACTTGAAGGCCAGATGGCATTTAATAATATCTTTCTTCGTCACCACGTATTCTGCATTCTACAAATCCTTGCAGGAAGGTGGGAACACCCTTTTTGTATGTATATTTTTACATATTAAAGAAGTAACACTACACTGATGACACTTAACGATGAAAGACATTCTGTCTTGTTCATGCTATCAGGAGTACATTTGTCCTCAATAAAAACCAACTTTGTCCATTTATTTTGTAGTTAATTTACACTGAGTTCCATTTTCAGGCCCCCAACCTTAATGCTGCTACATACCCTTCCTATAGAGGTAAATCTTCAAGCTTTATGATTCCATTTGGTTTATTTTTCTACGACTTTGTTACAGATATGTACTCATGTTTTTAGAGTTATTGTACTTGATCATTATCCGATGTGGTAAATCAAAGTATGTCAATATGAAAAAGTTGGTGCTAGCTTTTCTCTATAGCCAGGGCAACAGAAGTTTAGCTATTTCTACAAGGGATATGTGGGATTGAATTTAGAGTGAAGGAAGCAGATCGATGTGCAGATAATGCACCGGCTGCTATTATCAGTCTTGTTGGTACCAAGGAGTATGACAAATGTGCCAAGGATCTCTTTTACTTTCTTCATGTAGTTATAGTCATTAGAAGGTTAAGAAAACCGGTTATTTCTGCCTGTCCTATCTAATTTGACCCCCATTTCCATGTGCGTAGTTATAGCCAAGGATCTCTAATTTTGATGAAGAGTTTCTTTTACATTTGGTATATTGTACATCTATTTTGATTCAATAAGTGTCTGAACATGATATGGCTAATGGCTGCAATGTTGGGGTGACCCTGAAGCAACTGGAAATTAATTGATTTTTTTTTTTAATTTTGCAAAACACATTTATGGCGTGCAATGCGCGTCGTAAATGAAAATTTACGACGTGCTTTTGAGTACATTTACGACGTGCATTTTGCGCGCCGTAAAATTGAAAAATTATGTTCAATTTTACGATGCGGTCTACAAGGGCGCTTATCCGCGCGCCGTAAAAAAGTCATTTACGACGTTTTTTGCGCGCCGTAAATGACCTATAATCCTGTAGTGACCTCTCAATTCACTATATGGATCCATTAGTGAAAGAATTGTCAACCTCAAGATCCTCAAAATCCTAGACCTCAACTCTAACGGATTGAGTGGCATGCTCCCTACAAGTATCGCCAAGCTTTCTAAATTGAAACTCTTGCTCCTTCATTTCAACAATCTTGAAGGTTCTCTGCCCATATCTTTGATGAATTGCACCAATCTTATAGAAATACATTTGGCATTCAATAACTTAAACGGGAACATCACCATGCTTAATTTTTCCAAACTCAGTCAACTTACTAAACTTGATCTAGGGAATAATTGCCTTACTGATGTCGTGCCAATAAGCCTTTACTCATGCAAGTTATTGAAAGCAATTCGACTGAGTGAGAATGACCTAGAAGGACAAATCCAACCTGAGATTTTGTCATTGAAATCCCTGTCCTTCCTCCCGCTTAGTACCAATAGATTGACCAACATGACTAGAGCAATGAAATTATTTATGCGTTGCAGAAGTCTTGAATTCTTGGCCTTAGCATCTGCTTTTGTAGATGGGGAAACCCGAGCTGATGTTGGCATGGTTGAATTCGATGGACTCCAAAATCTTCAATTTTTGGATTTGGGTTACTGTGACCTTACTGGTGAAATTCCTAAATGGTTATCTAAGCTCAAGAGGCTAGGCGTCTTGTATATGGACCATAATAAAATCACAGGGTCAATTCCTAGTTGGATAGGGACTCTTCCAATGCTGTTTTTTATCAATCTGGAATCCAACCTAATTTCAGGCGAATTTCCAAAGGAACTTTGTAGACTACCAAAGTTGTTGTCTGAACAGACTGCAGGTCAAGTAGATGATGATGAGTTTGAATTGCGTATCTACGGATCTAAGGGTACATTATCGGTGGAGTACAAGTTTTCTTACTTTGTTCCAGCAATATTCATTGGGAATAATACCATTAGTGGAAACATACCTATTGAGATCGGCCAGTTGCAGCTTCTACATGGGTTGAGTTTTCGAAAAAACAACTTCTCCAGCAACATTCCAGAGCAGATATCTAACCTCGAGAATTTGGAGGCATTGGATCTCTCCAGGAATCAGTTTACTGGAAATATCCCATCATCATTTACAAAGCTTAATTTTTTGGCAGTCTTTAATGTCTCGTACAATAATCTTGAAGGATCAATACCAAGAGGCACTCAGCTCCAAAGTTTCAATGCTTCTGCATTTGAAGGGAACCTAAAACTTTGTGGTCCACCACTTCCAAATGAGTGTCCAGCAAACGATGACAATGATAATGCAGGTTACAGCCAAGACCATACAGAGGATGAGCATGAAAATCTAATTTCATGGTTCCACACTTCCATCATTCTCGGCTTCATTGTAGGATTTTGGGGAGTTTGTTGCCCTTTAGTGCTAAAAAAGAAGTGGAGATACGGATATTTCAAATTCCTAAACAGAGCACAAGATTTTCTCTACGTGATCATAATTGATTGTGTGTATGGCAAGAGAAGGCTTAGAAGGTAGAATTATTTATAGATTTTTTTTGTTTGTGTTTAAGTAAAACGTAAATTAACACAGAGAGATAGAGAGAGTAATGGTGTTGAGAGAATGGAGATTCAAGTGTATTATTCAACTCTCAAAGGAGTGTATTTATAGGAGTACATTTGTAGTGTGAATGCTCAAAGAGAAAACCAATTTTGTGACTACTTGATTTACAGCTGCTACTACACATGGGGCTGCAATGATGCAATCTGCCATGCTTATTGCCTCTTGGGATAAAGCTTGTCACACAAGTCTCTATACCTATATTATACACTCAAGTACCTATTGTATACATGATATAGACATTTATACTATGACTCATATATACATCATGATTCATATATACTACAACACTCCCCCTTGGATATTTCATGTCAATAGTATTGTCTAGGCCTTGCGCTTTTAAGTTGCCTCGTTAAAAACCTTGCCAAGTAGTAAAACCCTGTGGGAAAAAACAACCTTGGTCGAAGGAGAAAAAGAGCACAACGCGCTTTGAGTGTGGAGTATGTTTCTGGATACTCCCCCTGATTTAGACTCCTCTTTGTGTCTCCCAAACGTGGTGCTTCTCTTGTTGCCTCATTAAAAACTTTGCCGAGTGATAAAAACCCTGTGGGACAAAAATAATCTCGGTCGAAAGGGAAAAAGAGCACAACACACTCTTCACGTTTAGACATCTCCCCCTTGTGCCGCTCAAACTTGGCGGTGACGCTTCATCCGTTGCCTCGTTAAAACCTTACTCGAGTGTAAAACCCTGTGGGACAAAAACAAGCTCGAGGAGGAAAAAGAGTACAACACGTCCTTCACTCTTCGAGATCAAAACATGTAGACATCATAACTCCCCCTGATGTCGATTTTCCCCCTGATTGCTTCAACCATGGGAGTTCGGATAACCTTTCCAATCCGATGCTTTCCACATGTTTCTCGAATGTGGATTTATGTAACGACTTCTAGTGAATAAGTCCGCTACATTATTCTCTGATTGGATTTGATTCTTTTCAATCTTTGAGGAGAGTCTGTTGTTGCTGATTATGCTTGGTGTTGTCGCTTTTGATGTAGCCTTGCTTCATTTGTTCAAAAAATAAGCAGCATTATCCTAATTGCTTGTAGGCTCATCTGTGGTAGACTTCAAACCACAACTATTCGAACATGCGTAACTATGGATCCAATCCATATACATTCACGAACCACTTCGTGAAGAGTAATAATCTCTGCATTGTTCGAAGATATAGCGACTAAGGTCTATTCTGTAGACCTTTAAGATATCGTGGTCTTACCCATGGTGAACACTTAACCAGTTTTTGGGAAGACCTTGTATGGGTTATGAGATACCCAACATCAGCAAAACCTTTCAAAACACTTATGTTGTTTTGGGGTAGGGATAGAAAACGAAAGGCCAGCGTTGGCGGCGTTTCTGGTTATAGGGATAGAATAAGCCCATATCAATCATACATCTCAAGTATCGAAAGATATCTTTTTACACCAATCTAATGGCGTTGCGTTGGCGCAGAGCTATACCTTTAGCTAACAAGTTTATGGCAAAGTGAGATGTCCAGTCTTTGTGCATTGAGCTAAGTACAATAATGCGCTTTATTGTACTTTGAGATTATTGTACTTGAGTAAGGCACTTCAGCCTCTCTAGCACATCTTCGTCCGATCATCCATTCAGACGAAGAGGATCCTTTTCAGGATCAAGACTACGAATGATCATGGGGTGCTTGAAGGCTTGACCTTGTCAAAATGCCTAAGCATTTATCAACACGGTGCTCAAGTTCAAAAACCGAGGCTTAATTGTGTTTCCCCAAAAATCCTTCATCTCAAACTCGGATTTCAAGTGTTCAACGGTTTCCCTTAACTCTTTAAGGGCTTCTAATGAAGATCATGTCCAACATGAAAACCGTGATAGAATCCGAAACTTGTTATGGAAACGCACGGGCATATCCCTTCCCAATCAAGTAGTCACTTTTAGTGAGCGTTTCAACTCTATTGCAAACGCGCTCCGTGGTCTAGAGCCACTTGATTTGGGTAACTAAAGTTTCACTATGAACTTTCATGTATATTCCGTATCTAGATCCCCATAGAGATACGTAGTGACCACATTTATAAGCTGCATGTTCAGTTATTTGGAAACTACCAAACTGACAGGGTAGTGGATGTAATGTCATCCATTACGTGAGAATATGTCTCATCGTAGTCAATTCCAGGGCGTTTTGTGAGAAGCCTTGCGCCATAAGGCGAGATTGCCGTCTCTTTTTCTCAACACACTTTCTAACGAAGACCCATTAGTTAATAGGTTTTATGTAAGGAGGTGTTGGCATCACTGGCTCAAAGACCTTCCTCTTCGTTTAATCTGGATCGCATCTTTCCATTTAGGCTAAATTTCTCTACGTTGGTATTCATGCTTCAACGGAGCGTGGTTCGATATCATCGGTCTCAACAAACTCATGTGCAACAGAATGCGCAACTACATCATCAATTATGATGGAGTTTCTATTCCACGTCTCATGTACACTAGTGTAATTTTCATAGAGCTCTATATTCTCAGGAATAGGTTCTGACGTTGAGGCGTCCCCCAACGATAACCATAATTCAGAAGATACTCATGAGACGGATGTTGAGTGTCGATGATCTAAGGATGCCAAAATATCCTTCGAATCCACGGGCTTCCCACGCATCCTAGCTGGGGCCATGGCCTGTAACGCCAGAATGCCACTTTCTATGACGTTGGCGCCTTGCCTACCTCTGTGTAGGGTGGCGCTACGTCCTCTTATAGGGACGTCCTTCCTTGCAGGCATTTTTGCAGCAAATGTGTGTGATCTCGTCACTTTAATAGGGATCGAGATGAGACATAGTGGGGACAGACCACGACAATTCCTGTCGTTCCTGCTGAACATTCGTGTTCTTATCTCCCCCTAACGACGGGAAGACTGTCTCATCAAAGTGACATCCGTAAATCAGACGGTAAGGAGATCGCCTTGCAAGGGCATTAAGTGGCGAACGATTGTTGGAGTCTCAATTCCAACTAAGTTGCTCACTTGTTTTTAAGGACCTACCATAGGCGCTGTGGCGGCGCAATTGGCACATAAATGGCTCACATTGGCACATAAATGACTCACTCGAATGTGCGTAAGTACAAAATATTTGTACCCAGTCACTAGCTGTAACGCAGGGATACATTGAGTGGCGGTAGGTCATAGAGGAATTAGCATAGTTGTATGCGATATTGCATCACCCCAAGCGGATATAAAGAGATTGGTGCGCATCACCAATGTCTGAACTACCATCGTAGTTATATCCACGAGACCATTTAGGTGTGTATATGGGAATGTGATGTCCAACATCACTCCCTTTGCAATAACCATCGAAAATCTTCGATGTATACTCACTAGCATAGTCAAAATCCAATTGACTAAATAGGATGATCCGGGGAGTGAGCCCGTTGTCATATTATATGTGCTATGAGTATAGCATAAGCAGCTTTTATAGATGGACAATGGCACAACACGTGATTAGTGTGTTTGCGTGTCAACCAACATCATGAGATATTTAAACGTCCGCAAATTGGTTGAATAGGTCCACAAATATACCATTCCGCAAATTGGTTGAATAGGTCCACAAATATTACCTTGGATTCTTTGCAAGAATGGTATATTTTAGTGTCCTTTGCATAGGATGGTCTCAATCCTATTTTTGCCAAATAGCAAGCTTTGCAAAACGAATGATATCTTTTAGAAGTAACTTTTTGGACCAATCTTTGGTTCGTACTTCTTTTCGTTGTGAAGAATGGATGTCCGTGTGAAGTCTTTAATATACGGAGCATCATATCACAACCTGGATATCTCAAACGTTCTTGCCAAAGCCTATATGTGTCAGAATCCCATAAGTCATCTCTTATGACATGGTTTGATTCAATGACTTGAATAGTGGTTGCATACAACCTACTAGAGCGACACATAAGTTTTTCTAATACTCGTTTATGTCCGTAGTCATTAGAG
The DNA here is from genome assembly GCF_958449725.1 of Rosa rugosa. Classification (NCBI taxonomy): domain Eukaryota; kingdom Viridiplantae; phylum Streptophyta; class Magnoliopsida; order Rosales; family Rosaceae; genus Rosa; species Rosa rugosa. The sequence goes on from NC_084821.1 coordinate 10,190,141, forward strand.
GTAATGCAAAGGAATTCTTGTCCATTCTCACAATGTGTTTCCACATGAAAACCATTGGCTCTTATACATTTCAAATAATAAAGTTCGGAATTTAACACATGTCCATGACATTGAATAATAATGCGATACTTTATTAATAAGGAAAATAACCAATGATTGCATCAAGGTTTCCCAAAGTCTATTCCATAATAAAATCAAATTTGTAGACATTGTAGTTACTCAATCCGTTTGGTAACTCCAATGAAATATGACCAGGAAAGTAGAGAGATGTTGGTGGAGCGAGGCTCGCTTAAGTACCCCGATCTCAATTACTTTCCTAGACATCATACTACAATGGATGCGCCACATGAGAAAGAGTTTTAATACAATTGTCATTTGACTAAGGCACATTTGCCGTTCTTGGAAAATAGAAAGGACTATTCTAATTAAAGTCTGCGGCATCCTCGTGCTCTTTATCTGCAGCTTTAAAGTCCTCAGTGGTGAGAGTGATTTCTTCACCATCTTCATCTTCAGCAAGATTGATATCTTCATTTTTAGCAAGATTGATATCTTCATCTCTCAATTGCCTATACTCCTTGTAGCTTTCAGCTAGTTGGGTGCTTGCATGGCATTGCTTGAACCAATGCTCAATTGATCCACATCGATGACACATGTCATTATGGTTATCTCCCTTCATTTGAGGTGCAGGTTGTGCACGTTGTGGATATTCCCTCGGAGGGGTTCTGTTACTACCATATCTCATGGTGCGACCTCCACGGCCCATGGTATTGCCATATCCACCTCTCCCACGTGTGGAGTTGCCACCACGTGTGCCCGCTCTAAAGTTGCGGTTTCCTTCTTTATTGGGGCGGTTATATGGACCCGTTCGTCCTTCATGTCCCCTGTTATTAGGGTACACATGTCCCCTATTAGTAGGGTACCGCTCCTTGCGCCCTCTCTTGGGTGCATTATAATTCGCCTCACGAACGCTTTTGGTTCCAGCGGGCCTTGAATTATAATTCTTTACGAGGATGTTGTCGTGCTTCTCAGCTACCGACAAAATATTGATGAGCTCATTGAACCTCGTAATTCGTCCAGCATTGACTTCAGTGCGAAATTGCTTTGATATCACAATTGCTGAGACGGGGATGGTGGAGAGAGTCTTCCCAATTAGTTCTTCTTCTGTGAGGGGCTTTGCACAGAATCTCAACATGGCTTTGAGGCGAAGAGCTTCAGAGTTGTACTCAGCAACAGACTTGAAGTCGGAGAAGCGTAAGTTGTTCCACTGAACCTTCAAGTCGAGCAGGAGGGAATCTTGGATATTTCCAAAGCGCTCTTCTAGCGCTACCCATAGATCTCTTGCATCTTTGATCGACATGTACTCTAATCTGAGAGATTTATCCATGTGGCGTCTCATCAAGATTATTGCTTGAGCATGCTTTGTGGGTGTTCGTTGGAACACAAGGCCCTGGTCAGGTGCCTGGATTATGGGCAATATCCCACCCGCAGTGAGATGGTTCTCAACGTCGGTTACCCAGCCATGGTATTCCGAGCCTGTTGAGTCAAGCATTGGAAAGTCGAGTCTAGGTTCATTCGACATCCTGAAAAATAGGAAGAGAAGATATATTAGTTTCGGAGTTTAAACTTCCACGAAAACTAAAATAATAAGATTTCCGAGCTATGCTACCAAGAAATCAATTTCCAAGAATATTTGGATTAGACCAAAACAATGATGTTTGTGGACGCTCTTAGTCCGAATATTATGAACACTCTTAGTTCATTGATTACGAACGCTCTTAGTTCGTATAGCGTGAATCCCTACGATTCCGCTTTATATAGTCATACATTGATGCTTACGGATGCTCTTAGTCCGAAGTCTTATGAACACTCTTAGTTCATTGATTACGAACGCTTTTAGTTCGTATAGCGTGAATCCCCACGATTCCGCTTTCTAATTGCAAGTTCCCAAGAAAAAGAAACATAGGAAAAAGGTAAAACTCAAAAGTGGGAACTTTTAGTAAGAAATACCTCGAAATAGTCCTTGGCCTTTATATACCCCACAGTCCGCAGTTTCCAGAAAAGTGCCGGAAAAGTTATCGGAAAATGTCCGGAAAGTCGTCGGAAAGTTGCCGGAAAGTCGACTGAAAAGTCGCCGGAAATTCGCCGGAAAAGTGTCGGAAAAGTTGCCGGAAAGTTGCCAGAAAGTGTTGACCGGCGTTGACCGTCGCCGGAGCTGCAGGGTCTGCCGGCAGGTGTAGGTAGAGGCGCGCAGGGGCTGTCAGCAGGTGCTGTCGGCAGATGTCGACAGGGGGTGCGCAGGGGCGCGCGCAGCTGTGCGGAGGAGCTGCAGGGTCTGCCGGCAGGTGCTGTCGGCAGATGTCGACAGGGGTGCGCAGGGGCTGCGCGCGGGGCTTCCGGCAGATGTCGAAGGGGCTGCGCGCTGTGCTGTCGAAGGCTGTCGATAGGAGCTGTCGAAGGCTGTCGACAGATGTCGAAGGAGCTGTCGACAGATGCGCAGGGCAGGCACAGGGAGGCTGTGGCCGGTTCGGTTTTTCCGATGGCCGGTTCAGGGATTTTCCGACCGGTTCCGGTGGTTCCGCCGCCGGTTCTGGGCTCCTTGGGACTAGGGCTTTGATATGTGGTAGGGTTTGGAGGTTTTTTGTAAGTTCGGAAAAATGACTTCCTCTACTCTTTGTTGTTCTTCGATCCTAATTCTAGAGCAACGTCGTGCTGATAACGTGTTTAAGTAAAACGTAAATTAACACAGAGAGATAGAGAGAGTAATGGTGTTGAGAGAATGGAGATTCAAGTGTATTATTCAACTCTCAAAGGAGTGTATTTATAGGAGTACATTTGTAGTGTGAATGCTCAAAGAGAAAACCAATTTTGTGACTACTTGATTTACAGCTGCTACTACACATGGGGCTGCAATGATGCAATCTGCCATGCTTATTGCCTCTTGGGATAAAGCTTGTCACACAAGTCTCTATACCTATATTATACACTCAAGTACCTATTGTATACATGATATAGACATTTATACTATGACTCATATATACATCATGATTCATATATACTACAACAGTTTGTGTGATGTAAGGGTTTGTTTTGTTTTCATAGCTCTATCTACTTGTTAATCTTCTTGTGTTTATTATGAGGAAGTGGCAACAGACTCTATCAAGTTAAATTGAAACAAACAGAAACAGAACACTTGCACTCAAATATTTTTTAGAACTGACCCTACTTTGATGTCAAATTCATGACCATGCGATGGCAGTAGTAGAACATTGAGAAAAACCTGAAATTAAGAAAATACTGGTCTATGAGTATATCTATACCAAATTTACAGAATGATTGATGAACTTTTTTGAAAACATCATGCTATTTTCGAAACAAATTCATAACTTGCTGTAATTTTTGTGAAAGTTGCACGCCGTGCACCTGGTTAGTAGAGAATTTGTTTTTATTTCCCGACTTTCATGAGGTTGTGGATAAGTCATTTTTTGGCTACTTTGTACTAATATCATATGTATTGATCCCTGTTTCCCCATAAAGTTCTTACATCTTCTTGGCAAAAATAAAATAAAATGCATATGTAATCAATCAAGTCACTAGGCTAGGAAGTGTTAAGGATAATTGTTAGTAAAATAGTAAAAATTTAGTATAGTTTTATTTGTTAGTTAGGAGACTTTTACAGCTGTACTACATCTCTAGCTACAGGTATAAATAGATGCAACTGTACTCCTATTTCTGTAACAAGTTACAAAAATACTTGATACCAGTTCGTTGCTTCTTCAATTCTCTCTGCTTCTCTATTTCTTATGCTAAAGCTAACAGGAAGTACCTTGTTGTGGCAGAGAAGAGTTAAGACCTTTGCTCATATAATGAAGCAGATATATGCAGAATTGCAGAAAAGAGTGAAGACACCAGGCTTTGCTGATCGTATCGCCCACACAACCTGTTTGACAAAATGCCTGTGAGGAGGTATGGGCTTGTGAAAGTGAAGACATTGGGTTATATTAGTATCATGTTATACTTCTCAACTTTCGGCTCGCGCTCCAGCCCCATTCGATCGTCAACTGTTATGGGCTAGGCTCGACCCTTCCGACTCTCTTATTTCCAAGACTCGGGCCCGTTTGGTAGACAAAATAACACTCCTTTTTTTATTCTTGAGTAGCCTATTTCTGAAAACACTAAATAAAAATTGAAATTTTTTTAAATTTGCTCTAACAATCTGAAACGTCAATTTAACGTTTTTAATATTTTCACAATCTATTTTCAACCTTCATAATTTTAACACCTCCATTATCCGACAAGTCCAATACTCAAATAACAAAGAAATTCTCGTCACCAGACTTATCGCCGTCGAACTTGTGTGGTTGGTAGAGTTACCAACGTCAAACATGAGTTGTCATCGAACGGGGCCATGTGTTGAGCACAAAACATCAATTTTACATTAAGAATTACCTAGATGATTTAGTGATTAATAAGATCATGAGGGGCCTTCTAAAGAGGATGTCTATTTTTCAATAATTAAAAAAATGTTCACCGTTCATAAATTTAGGTCACATTGACGAATTATTACCTAAATATGCCATTACGATCACTACAGAATGAAAACTCACAACTTAATTATCTAAACCTAGTAACCTACCATTTCGATCACTGCCGAAGCCCCAATTTAGATCTACAAACCAATGTCAAACTCTTTAAGAGTTTTTGAATATCATTGAATCAAAAAATAATAATTTCAATGATGATTCTTCCTCACTCAAATCACTCGGCGCTTGGGTGGGGAGTTGAAACATATATGCATTTATTTTCTAGATCCACAGTCTCAATCATATAATGACTCATCATGTGATTGAACGAATGAATGGTCAATGATGATACATTATATGTGGAGCCACTCAGTTTGCCCCTCTAATTCGTTCTCTCTCAAAGTTTTGTTCTATACTGCACTTGGTACTCCTGGTCATCAATACCCAATGCTCTATTATTGTCCCAGCCCAGTAGTAGGTGCCCTACCATTTTTCTTTCCTCGTTCTCTAAGTTACATCAACAACAAATTAAGCTTCGTGCAAAACAGGGAGGTATCCAAAGCCCGCTCATATCACAGAGGACTAGAGGAGGGAGGGAGATCTACGATTCACATATCTTGTCGGAGACTCAAACTACAGTTTGTCAAAACGACGATGTTGGGACCCATTTATTGGGGGCAGTACTGGAAGGAAGGGGGGGGGAGGGTGGTCGTATTATTCTTCGACTGGACCCTAGTGTGCCTCGGCTTTTAAGGCTTTAGCATGACCCTGCAAGCTGCAATGGTCAATCCAAGGGCCACCGACTGTTTTCTCGATTCCTCGATAACTATAGTGTGGAAAGGCATCACCTAGCAAGACAAGACCTCTTTGCCCATCGGATTGATTCTCCCCTCCTAACTAGTTCGTTCTATTCTTTACGCTGTAAAAGTCGTTTTATGCATGCGTGTTTTATTATTATTATTATTTTATGAGATTGACACTAGTAACTCACCCATTTACTCTTTAAAGTTGGTATTTTATTTTAGAAAAAAATTCGGATTGCCATTCCATTGCAGTCTTCAAGAGATCTGTATATCAATATTCACCAACTTTAGAACAATTCTTATGTTCACCCTTAGGGTGAACTAGCATATTCACCCCCATTATTGATTAACATATTTTTACTTAATAAATTTATAATCCAACGGTCCATATTTTAAATTGGCATTTAAAGATCATCTCTGTAAAAAAAATCAATCGAATCGGAAATAGTTTAATTATCTAATTGAACCAAACAAATGGATGGTTCTAACAACACTTACTACTATTATGATGAACCGTCCATGTATTTCATACAAATGAATGACTTAAAGGGCTTCAATTTGATTGATTTTTTACAGAGCTAATCTTTGTATTACGTTATACAACATGAATGGTTGGATTATAAATTTATTAAGTAAAAATATGTTAATCGACAATGAGGGTGAATATGCTAGTTCACACTAGGGGTGAACCTAAGAATTGTCCCCAACTTTATATCCCACTATGGTCTTTGGCACCGTTTAGGCATTGTCCAAATTGGCTAGCTTACAGAGGGTATTGATTTCAGTCATATTAGTGATGGTGATCGATGTTGTTGCTTATAAAACGAGTAACAAAATCATGTTTCATATGCGTTTTAAATTTGTACGAGTAATATATGAAATATGATTTTGTTACTCGTTTTAAATTTAAATCATGTTTCATATGTATGGTACCATTCGATTCATGTCTGAAAAAAAAAAAATTAAAAAAATCCAATAGAAAAGGGGAACTAAAAAAAAAAAAAAAAACAATTCAAGTTGGGACGTATATGTCATTTCTTGATAAAAGCGATGGTTAATTAAACAAACTTTTCAAAAGGTTAATAGTTGTACATAAATGCTATTACCGGCCATAATCAGCACTCACATCAGGCCTTCTCACATTGCCGGAGTGGCCTTGACGGTGTGACCCCCGGAAACATAGCAAGCCAATCTTCACCAACAAACCAGCATCAGGCCGAAACACACCTCAAAGCGCCGCCACGCGCCTCCCAAAGTCACCCCTGCAAAAAGGACCAAAAACCATCAGACTGAAGCATATCAGTCCCACATCGCAAACAAGACTAAGGTAACTCACCATTTCACCTATAAGAGGTCCACTTCTCTTTCTTCATTTATTACACATTTAATGGCTATCAACAGCTACTCTGTCAATATAAATACATTGTCTAACTTTAGCATCAGAGGAGCGATGATCGCCAACCGCGGTCTCCCTTCTTGATGTCGTTGTATTTCTCTTGACAGATAGTGAGACTTTATGAACTCACAACATATCGAAACATTGGACGCTTGTCCACGTTATCGGAAGCCAACGCCTTGTGGCAGTATTCTGGGCATTAACATTGGCGACGTCTGTGGGAATCTTTGAACTAAGGATTACTCCACCATAATCTACCATGGCTAGCGGTAGTGGAAATGGCGTTGACGACCAGACAAACCAATCCGTCAACCCTCAACCCACGAATCATGCTAATCCAACAATCGTCGCCAACCGCGAACTGTTCACCACACCAACCAACACTGATGGTCGATCGCTTAACACCCCCGAGGTACCCCTAACACAATCCTCTGTGGAGAACCAACCTGGCACCAGCCATCAAGCGCCAATCCGGGACCTTGCCACCATGTTGAAACTAGCTTTAGCAGACCTGCACAAAGCAAACAGAGAGCGGGAAAAAGAACAAAAGGAGAAGGTGGAAGCTCAAAACCAAGTGGCAACACTATTATCAAACTTCAACGAACTGAAAGGCATTAGGGACAAATGCAAATCTGTTTGAACAAAATGGACCTATCATCATCTATTATTCAGTTTACAAATTGGATTAGAACCTTGATCATAAATAGGAGATGTATGTTAAGTACAATACCTAGAAACCTATTGAGACAATTATATCAACTCATAGGTTAGGAATCCATTAGTTGGTTTACATTGAAATCCGATTTAGTGTTGCATTAGGGTTCCTTGTTGTTGGTGACTTGGTTTCTAAGAAACATCTTTATGGGAGGATTCTTAGATTCATAGCCAATATAAATAGGGTGTGTTGGTCCCTGCTCTCTCTGTAACAAAAGCCTTAAGTCTTGCCCCATAGAAGGAGCTTGTATTCAGAGCTAAGGAGAAGATCAATACTAGCTGCTGTCAACTCGTCTGCTGCAATGGCTCCTAACAATGAAGAAGGTATGTCTCAAATGCCATGTTGCTTAGTTCTTGTTGTGTTGATTAACATTAAGTGTGTTTATGTATTTGTGAATTGATCTTGGATTAATTGCTCATTCAGTCTAACAAAATCCGACCCAAACTGAACATTGGCAAAGCGCAAGGCTCAGCCCAAACACAAGGGTGAGGGCAGCGCCGGCATCAATAATCCAAATGAGTGTTGCATTGAACCCATCTAAACTGGCGGGATTACGGCCAAACCCACAGCCACAATTGGTGCAGAAGCAGATAGCGAACTCACAACCGCAATATGATAACTCATTCAGTGCAGGCCAGCAGAGGCCAACGGTAAACATGCCAGCCCCCCGATAACAAATTTTAGCACCAAACCAGCCACTCCCCAGGCCTACTATCAATGCCACCACCTTGATCCTAGAGAAAATGCGAGAACAAGAAGAAAGGTAATTCTTCCACCTTCTTCTTCATTCTTCTTCTTCCTTTTTTTTTTTTTTAATCAATCCTTGAAGAGACGGGTTTGCCCTTACAAATTTGACCAAAATCACATTGACTAACGATGGATGTAACGGCTTGTACATATTTTCGGTCGATATTACAAGTTCATGTACCGTTTTGATTTTTTTGAAAAAAAATTTACCGAACTTCGGAGTCATCCATTTGTTGGGGACTGTTGTTAAAAATTTCCCTTATAAAAAAGAATTAAGATCTTACTAAAAACAAAAGAAAAGCTAGAAGTATAAGAGAATAGTAAACTCTAACGGTTAAAATGCTCTTTATCGAAGAAAAAAAAAACTATTAAAATGCTAAAAGATAAAGGGGAGTGAAATTCACACTCCCCATTTTACAATTCATACTCCTTATTTCCTTTTTTTATTGAAGTTCTTATAAAATGACAAAACTAAGTTACCAAAGACAAAAATTTAAGTTACTAAAAAATAAAACATGGCGCGTGGATTGTAAAATGAAAAGTGTGAATTTCACTCCCCAAGATAAATTACCTGCACAACCACCATATTAATTGACATAAAAATTTGTTGTCTTATACATGTGTTCCTTCAAATATTGAGAGATTCATCATTTTTTATTCATGAGACTATGACCCATTTAAGAAACAAAAATCTGTTATTAACTGGACAAGACAAGATTAAGGCATAAGATCAGAAACAAATTGTAATTTAATTAGACTAAAACTGCATGTGAGTGAAAGAATAATCAGACATATTCCCCTGGCATAGTGTGCACTGTGCAAGATCATCCACCTAATTCCATCGTGTGCACTACGATATTGTATAAGATGCAAATTAACTTTCTGATATAAAATAATAATCACATATGTTATAATATGTACTACTAGTATAGCCCTAATATGATATATATTTTATGTGTTTACACAAAAACAGTCGTTGAGATCGAGGTAAGGTAACTGCATCAATTACAATGTACAGTATATATGAAAGCAATAATGTTGTGTCATTGTCCATTTAATTTGAAGTTCATTATCATATGTACGTATGGTAAAATTAAAAGTGTGAGAGGAGAGTGATTCTTCTTTTCTTTATCAACTTAATAATTTTGTTATATAAACTTCAAACAAGGACCTCTACTATACACCACCACAACTTTGAGTGGAGAAAAAACAAGCTCTTCGACTCCTTCGAAGAGAGCAGAGGAGTGGCGGCGATTACTCCTTAGTTTTCTTCCGTTTTTTCTTCACACTTAGCAGACGAGCCTCCTCGTTGAGTGGGTCGAATTTTCGTGGTAAGAACCGGGTTCAGGGTGGCCGATTCCGGAGGTTTTGACTTCATAACGACATTCGTCGATTGGTCGTCTAGCTTAGACGCCAGAAGGCCTTCTGATCAGGACTCTTTCCCGGCAAGTCATGCTCGAGATTCGGTGAGGCCGACGCAAGAGATCGGCTTCGGGGTATTGAGTGCAGAGGATCGGGCTTTCTTTTTCGAATTTTGGTTAGTTTTTGTTGCAAACTTCACAAAAGGAAGGCTGCGGAACCAGAGCTTAAAGGTGATGCACTGCTGGAGAGGCCGGCCGCCGTAGAACTTGGCGGCGGCTATTGGTTGGCAGAAGCTTATTAGAGTTGCTGCTATTCTTGCTCAGGTTTGGGCCTAGGCTCAAATCTAGGTTGTTAGGCTCTATATTGTGGGCTAGTAGGGAGAGTGTCTTGCCATCCTCATTTGTCACTTAGTGATGAAGGTGAGCCTGACCTGAGATGTAGACATTTTTAGGCTTTCAGGTCAACTTATGGTCCAGGACCAATCATTTCGGATCATGACTTTTAGGAGTTGGTAATTATCTTGAATAAGATTGGTTGTCAAGCGGTTTATGGATGAGGAGTTGCTCCTATTTGTTTGATGGGAATTTGTGGCATTCTGTTGGTAGCACAATTGCATGCTTGGCTAATGGGAGGCTAGTTTATGATTTTACCTTAGGAGACATGGAGTAGTTCTTTGTACTATAAACTCAATGCTATAGCAAGCTCAAAACAGACTTGTAATGAGTTTGCATTTACTTGATAGAGTTCAGAATTTGTCCGTATCCTATTCAAGTTCATGGTAGACTCTAGCCTACTAACGGCTATTGAATCTAATGCAATCAATACCCTTTTTTTATTATTAAAAAAAAAAAAAAAAAAAAAAAAAAAAGGACCTCTACTATACACCAATTACCAATAGTTCAAAAGGGCAAAATCAAAGTGGACAAAAAACCTATGACGACCATAATTAAGCATAACTTATAGTAAGTAATTAAAGTCTACACACCGCAAACAACTAAAACCTAAAGTAGCTCGTAATTCTAAAATGATGTTAACAATTGCGAAGTGATCGAATAAGTTGTGCCACTACAACACTACTGCATCAATAACCAAGAAGAGATTACAGAATATAATAGAGCTAGGAAAGACTCACTCTCAAGCTTCATCTAATAACCGTATCAGAGTTCGACTCTGACCATGATTGTCAAAAGTGCTTGTGTTTGAGCCCAAAAGTAATTTTGGCAACATACTTTAGTGGATTTAGCACAGCGGGCCGATACCTGCAACCCAAAAATAAGCCTACTTGGGTTTGGGTTATAGCTTCGCCTATTCCGTGATCCATATGGAAAACGAAACCTTATTGGAATCAAGTAGCAGAGATTGAATAGGAAACTTCAATCAATAATCCTTCTGTGGCAAGGAACAGTCGAAACCCTAGGTATAAATACCAGGTTTCAAGGACGAATCAGTGACCTCTCTCAAATCAATCAATCCTAGCAATTACAAAGCCTCTCCCTAGCAAACCTTCAACCTCGTTGAAACCCGGTGACCGCGCGCCAGTCCTAGTCTCTCCAAGAGCCGACTGTCAGCATCACCATATCAACCCGGCGACCGTACTTCTAGCCCTAGTCTCCCCAGGAGCCGACTGCTAGTGTTACTGCCACTGATACTTCCAGCGAAGCAAGGGTAACGCCCTCGCAACCTAGCGAAGCTAAAGTCACGCTTTAGCAAACCTTGTGCTTTCTCCAAACTTCCCAGTGATTGCTCTGCTCAACCTACAACGTTGAGTACCGATTCGGTGACGCGAAGAGATCACATCCGAAGTCCTTATCCGTAAGGCAGAAAAGTCCTTTCTCGGAAGGCTAGAGAAGAACCTTGTGACGAGGTTGGTGCTCTCCTCGTCCACAACGCTTGAAGAAGAAGTCAGGTTAAGGGACTCCCCCGACGACTGCACCCCACGGTGCTGGCACGCCTGCGCACACGCTCAAAAGAGACAGTTTGCAAGCCAACTAGTTTTGGAGCCAAACATTTTGGCATGCCCAGTGGGACCCAATAGTGTCTCTTCGTGAACGTAGCCATTGGGAAGTCAAGCAAAAACCCTTACCAAAAGGTTTACGCTAACTGCTCAAAGCATAAGACCTCCAGTTACAAACCCGCATTTTCGCGTGGACTGTCGTGGTCTTTCTGAAGAACAAGTGACTAAAAGATTTTCTCGTCACTCCCAATCATCCGATATGTCAACTGAACAGGGAGAGAATCGCCCGACGCTACTGAGGGTCAGACTGTCACTACTAATCAGGCCAGCGAGCCTATTAACACTACCGCTGTCTCTAATACTGCGGAAAGTGGAGAAAGAGAGGCTTTCCTTGCAAAGCCTATTCCAGAAGGAGCGACCTTTGAGGTAAGGTTCGCGATCATCATGGAGAATATTGAGAATCACCGTAAGAAGATAGCTGCTGATTTTGAAAGGGAAACTGCGAAAACAGACCAGCTCATACGCGAACTAGACCAGCTCATTGCCCAACGTGCAAAGGATACTAAGCAACAAATCGCACAATCAGAGAATGCAGTAAGGGCTCATACCACAAGTATCGTTAATTAGCAGAATCAGTAGCAGAAAGGGATTATGGAGGCTATCGCAAGCCAAACCAAGCAAACTGCGTCAGATATGGCTAGTCTTCGCAAGGATGGTGCTAGCCTTGCAACAGAGGTCGCCATGCAGAGAGCCGAGTTGAACCAGGCCAAAGAAGTATTGAACAAGGCTCTAGGCGATCCCAACGCCATCCTCGACTCACTTGGCCAGCCCTCTGGCTCTGGGAAATATGTACCACCAAACGCTCGCGAGAAAGCTAGCAGCAGTACAGCCGCACCTCCTACAGCGACTGCTACCTTATCGCCCAAAAATAAGGAGAAAGCTCTGGTGATTGGTGGGAACAAGGCTGCTCCACCGACCTCGCAAAAGGATAAGACCCAGAAGACCAGTGATGGTACTCCAGCTGATCCTGTGGTGTTTACTCAGTACGACAGCGATAGGGCGGAGAATGTCTATTATGAGCTGCCAGACAACTACTACGGCATTGACCAGACAGGCAACCCCGTCAAGATAACGACGTTGGTAAAGAAGGTACCCGTACCAGCGGTGACTCTTCAACAGTCTGCTAATCCCCAAACTGTTCGTCTGGGGGAACGAACAGCGACTGCTAACCAAGCCATACCTGTGCAGGCTGCTCGCCAGACGACGGCAAACCACCCTCCTCTTGGCCCAGAATATGTAAGACGTGAAGAGGTAGAGGAGATGATCAGGCTGGCTAACCCTAGGGCCCAAATGGATGAGGTCTATGAGGGACCTTTCCCGCCGCATATAATGCTCGCGCCATTTCCCAGGGGTTATAAAAATATCATATTTTCTACTTTTTCAGGGGAAGATACCGAAAATGCGGCAACTCACCTGGCCAGGTTCAGGGTGCAATGCGGCCAGTACCAGAATGATGACATCCTTAAGTGCAGGATCTTTGGAACTTCTCTTTCGGGAGCTGCCTTTAGATGGTTTTCCAAACTCCGACCAGGAACAGTGGCAGATTGGCCCGCAATGGAAAAGCTCTTTCGAGAAACTTTTGGAGCCATTGAGCCTGAGGTTGACTTGGCTTCTCTCACTCAGATGGCCCAGCAGCCTACTGAGTCCGCCGTTGCATACCTTCAACGCTTCCAGATTCAGAAGGCCAAACTGAGCGTGATTCTGCCTGAGAAAGAGTTGGTCAAGCTGGCGATCAAGGGCTTAGAGCCTCGCTAGCGAAAGAAGCAACATGGCAGCATGATCCAGTCAATGGGAGAGCTTATCACAGAAGTGGGCAGCTTTGAACATCTTCTCAGAGAAACTGACGCAAGGAAAAATGCATCTAAAGGGACATATGTGCCAGGAAAACATCGCACCGTTGCAGCCCTGAACTACCAGCCAGCCACTTATGACCCTTATTACCATCATCACACTGAAGAGGTGGTTCAGGAGGAAGATGAGGAAGAGAAGAATGATATCGCTGCTTATGAACTGACAGGAAGAAAGAATCCAGCCTTGAAACAATTGAAAATTGCCAAGGAACCTGTCAAGCTCAAATCAATGGCCTTTACTAAACCTGAATTCGCGACATACACATATGATGCCAATAAGGCACACGAAATTCTGAATGAAATGATTGCAGCGAAGATGGTGAAGACAAACTTTGGACCTTTTCCTCGACTGGACCAGCTGAAAGGGAAGAAGTACTGTAAATTCCACAACTTGTGGAATCATAATACAGTTGACTGTGTGAAGTTCAAAGACCAGATTCAGGTATGGCTCAATAATGGCAGCTTACAGGTGGAAGCTCCGGCGACCGCAGCGGCATTAGTAGACCTGAACCCTTTTCCTGACACTGGGATCAATATCGTTGACGTGAACTGGGCAAGGGAGAATCAGAGGAAACCAACCTTGGATTTGAACACAAAGGGGGAAGAAGAAAAGTCTGACGAGGATGAGACCCCTGCAAAGAAGAAAGTTAAACCAGTTGGTCAAGCCTCATCTGTGGTCCTATGCTCGCGATGTAAAGAAGAGTGTGGCATCCAAGTGTCACATGAAGAGGTCGAGCAGACATTTCGTTTTGGCTCTCTCCCGCCCATCAGGTGGGCCTCGCCATCGAAAAACTATCAACCTTCTAGCCCGAGAAAAAAAGAGAAAATGGAGTCAACATCATCCCCAAAGGATCCAAAAGGGGCCAGAGATGCTAGTCTCAAAGAGATGCATGGTGGCTTGGTACAGAGTGCGATAGAGGGCACCCAAAACTGGTTGTCTGAGCCCAACACGGCGGCCGTTGTAGAGGGCTGTTGCCAGAAGAGTCCAGGCGCCAGTGGGCTTACAGGAGGAAGTACAAAAGATGAACTTACAGAGCCAGTACTCTAAGAAAACAATTCCGCCAGTCGCATTGTGCTCCCGACGGTAATAAGACAGCCACCGTGGATAGGAACCGCTATGAGCGCTACGACCGTGTTGGGCCATGGTTGAAGTGAAAGTGACAGAGTCGGATTGACCATGCAAATAGGGCTCGTCATCAATGGGGAGGCCAGTGATGGTGAGAATGTCCAATAATGTGATACTCATTTGGCCAAATCGAAGATCAAAGGTGTTTGTGGCGGTGTTCCAAAAACAGAGAAAAGCAGCGAGAGGTGAACGATTGCCACCGCGCGGAAGACAGAAACAGAGATCAATAGTGTGAGTGATACCTGCCGGGTTCCAGCGAGCCAGATCTCGTGCTCGCGCTTCACGATACCAGGAAAGCTTCGCCGCGCTGATGGAGGATGGTCAGTGCCCTATTTTTGCTCGATGGTTCTGGGCACCCCAACTGTTGAAATCCCCAGGAGTCATTCGGAGGACTGGGATGGGTCGACGAACGGGTATGCCATAAAAGGCGATGGCGTCGGCTGGAATAGAGTCTCGCGGTGCTGGACCCAATCCGACATGGTGGTTTGGGAATCGGAGGAGTAGGGGTCTCTGGATAGTGGTGTGGATACGAATGCGGGCACCGATGCTAGTTCCCCAAGAATGGGCAGCCTTTTCGTTCAGTTCTTCTTCTTGATCGATGACTATCTTCTTTGAGGGAGCCATTTCTGGGTTTCTGTGAGGAGGATGTTGGCAGTAAGAGGGTTTCTGGGTTTAGGAGACTAAAAGAGTTTCTGATGTGACAGGTCTGAAGTAGCTGTGGATTTAAATAAGAAATTTTGTGAGGGAAACGATACGACAGAAAGGCATTTTAGCAAGCGAGAGGACCCAACCCTCATTAATGATATCGTTTCAAGCAAAAGGCGTGTCGTTTTAGTCCCCTTCAACCAGTTACATTTTCGCCGGCTTGATTTCGGGGCATGGGGGGCAATGTTTGAGCCCAAAAGTAATTTTGGCAACATCCTTTAATGGATTTAGCACAGCGGGCCGATACCTGCGGCCCAAAAATAAGCCTACTTGGGTTTGGGTTACAGTTTCGCCCATTCCGTGATCCATAAGGAAAACGAAACCTTATTGGAATCAAGTAGCAGAGATTGAATAGGAAACTTCAATCAATAATCCTTCTGTGGCAAGGAATAGTCGAAACCCTAGGTATAAATACCAGGTTTCAAGGACGAATCAGTGACCTCTCTCAAATCAATCAATCCTAGCGATTACAAAGCCTCTCCCTAGCAAACCTTCAACCTCGTTGAAACCCGGTGACCGCGCCCATATCAAGAGCCGACTGTCAGCATCACCATATCAACCCGACGACCATACTTCTAGCCCTAGTCTCCCCAGGAGCCGACTGCTAGTGCTACTGCCACCGATACTTCCAGCGAAGCAAGGGTAACGCCCTCGCAACCCAGCGAAGCTAAAGTCACACTTTAGCAAACCCTGTGCTTTCTCCAAACTTCCCAGTGATTGCTCTGCTCAACCTACAACGTTGAGTACCGATTCGGTGACGCGAAGAGATCACATCCAAAGTCCTTATTCGTAAGGCAGAAAAGTCCTTTCTCGGAAGGCTAGAGAAGAACCTTGTGACAAGGTTGGTGCTCTCCTCGTCCACAACGCTTGAAGAATAAGTCAGGTCAAGGGACTCCCCCGACTACTGCACCCCACGGTGTTGGCACGCCTGCGCACACGCTCAAAAGAGACAGTTTGCGAGCCAACTGGTTTTGGAGCCAAACAGCTTGAACATGTTGGAGCAAGATCCTTCAAACTAGGTCTTTAGGGTGTGTCCAAATTCTGGGGAGAAAGAACAAGCGCGTTTACTACATCCTCGACTGGTATAACTTACGGCCTTGCTGGTAACTTTGGAGTCTAAATATTTGACTACTCAAGCATATCAGATGAGTCATACGTACCATAGTTCTTAGGGTAGATTAAAATTTAGGGAGGAGTAAATCCTATCTACCTCCTCGATTAGCCCTCATCCCCTCTACTTTTACTGATCGATTATGTTCAATAGGTATGAACTTAATGTCAAATAGTATTTGGGAATAATTTAATATTCTACTTATCTCTCAAGGAATTACATTAGTATACATAAAAGGCGAGTCAACTCTACTTCACTTTTTCCTGATCATCTCCTATAACGATCGTATCATCCACATAAATAGTCAAAGTAGTCAACTGACCCTTTCTACATTTGAAGAAAATAGTGTGATTTGAGTTACTCGGCTTGTAGCCAAATGCCTCTATAAATTGTTTAAACCTTCCAAACTATGCTTTGGAGACTACTTGAGGCCGTATAGAGATATCTTTAATCTACATACCATTTCTCGTTGCAAAGGTGCAATGAACCCAGTGGGTAGATCCATGTATACTTCTTCTTTCAGATCTCCATGCAAAAATACATTTTTCACATCAAGCTACTTCAAAGGCCAATCTAAATTGGTGGTTAGAGACAATAATATACGGGTAGTACTGATCTTGGCTATCAATGCAATTGTTTCCTCATAATCAATACCATATGTCTACGTGTAGCCTGTAGCAACTAATCTTACTTTATACCTGTCCAAGGTCCCATCAACAACATACTTCAATGTATAGATCCACCTATACCCCACCGTTTTCTTCCCTGGACGTTTTGATAATAGATCCCATGTATCATTATTCTCCAAAGCTTCCATTTCAATCTTCATTGTCCCAATCCATTTAGGGTCTGCCCATGACTCGTACAATATTACTTATGTGTATTTGGTTTCGGCTTTGGGATTAGGATTGGCTCATACTGGGCTCTAGGCTTCCATTTTGTTGTATCATTTGGCAATCGATATTTGGGGCACACACTTGTTTCAGTATTAGGCATACACTTGTATAACCATTGTTTTAGGGTTAGCCTCAATATGTATAATATCACTAGACTCACAATCAGGGAGAAGCTCATCATTTATAACAAATATTTGACTCAAGTTCAGGATTAGAACTTACCTCAAGAGCATCCTCATGAGAAATAGGGACTGGTGTGGTAGGACTAAGGAGGTCTTCAGTTGAATCTGGCAAGAATGACTGAGGTTGATCATCAATTCCTATTGCTAGTACTTCTAGTTTATCATCATTTCTTATTGTTGGTGCTTGAAGATCCATTTGATTTTGTTATAAAATTTGGGTTCTTTCTTTAAGAAAATTAAAATCAAACAGAAAATGAATTTAAGAAAATAAAAGAAAGAAAGGTTAAACAGAAAACAAATAGGCTAATAGATATAATATATATAGTAAAACCAAAGTGAGAAAACAAGCCTGGTATGGTGAAGCATGTCAAAAGACGTTGTTCTAAAGCCTTTGTAGCCTCCCTACGTGCAGGTGCTGACGATCTACAAGACTCCAAGATACGAGCCCAATACAAGCAACCAAAGGTCCGCTATGAGCACGTTCACAGTTGGATAGAATCTCCAAATCACAAAACCGTTGCCCAAAATAATATTATGAAATAGGGAAAGTAATAATCAAATGGTAGTATGCAAATGAGAAGTAGAAATAACCCTTTTATTGTAAACAACTTGGGAAATTACATTGTTGCCTTTTATCGGCTCCAAATATCTCATGTAATTTCCATCATAAAACATACCATAAAATTAGAAAATTAAATCCAAAATGAAACTCTTATAACCCCCAAATAATTATAGGATTAAAAGCATAAGTTACAAATTGAAAATTAAATTAAATTAAACATTTTCAAATCTTTTAAAATACCAACAGATTTCTTTCTTGTACAACGAGTCTTTATTCCACAACAATTTCTGGTACTTTCAATGCTAAAGAACACTGCTCTTCTTGACGAGAAGTCTTTAGGGCACAGAAAAGTTCTTACTCACAGAATGTTATTTTTTTTGTAATGATGCTCACAGAATATTACATCCATCGTAACATACAACGTCATGGTAGAGGGATTGTAGCACTTATATCCTTTCTGGGTAGAATCATATCCCACAAAAACACACTTATCAGCACAAGCATCCAACTTTCTTCTCTGATTACGAGAGATATGTCTGTAAGCCACACAACCAAAGATCTTGGGTGGAAGGGAATGGAGTGGTGGTAGGGTAAAGAATTGGCCAACAGCTTCAAGTGGTGTTTTTAGACGTATGTTGGCATCTTCATTTGGTGCTTTAAGGGCTTGTGTGAGCAGACAATTTAGGACATAAACTGTAGTAAGAATGACATTATCCCATAAATATTCAGGCATGTGGGCAACTAATAGCATGAAGCGGCAACTTGAAGGATATGATGGTTTTTTCTATGCTGCCACACCATTTTGTTGGGAAGTTTGGGGACATGTGGTCTGGTGGATAATGTCATGGTTGTTTAGGTACTGAGGGGAAGGCATAGTTCATATATTCACCACCAGTTTTTTAGCAGAAGACTTTAGTGGGTTTGGATCATGGTATGAAAAATTTGAAACACATAACAAACTTCGCTTTTATGCTTCAACAAGTAAACTGTAAACACAACACATTCTTACAATCATCCACAAACACCATAAAATAATGCATACCAAAAGGAATAGCTGGACAAGGCACTCACACATCTGAGTGGATCAAGTCAAATGACATAATACTGCGGGAATTGCTTAGAGGAAAGCTAGCACAACGGCTCTTTCCTTGGATGCATGTCTCACATTGAAAATCAAACTCCTTGCAAGTTTTGAACAAGGCAGGAAGTAAACTCCTCAGGTAGCTAAATGATGGATGTCCCAATTTTTGGTGACACAATGGCTCTCTCTTTTCCTGATGAAGTACTCTTCTGAACATGGTATACTTCACTAGCATGTGTCATTTCCATGTAGTACAATCTCCCCTTCTCAATACCACGGCCAATAATTTCTCCTGTGAGGATGTCTTATACAACATTAAGGATAAAGGATTACACAACAATATAATTGTTTTGTAATTTGACACATAGACAACAAGGTATTAGACAAAGAGGGGACAACTAAAACTGTAACTAGGGTTATAGAGGGTGTTAAAGATACAGAACAACATCAATGATAGGATATGAACCACCATTGGCATTGGTGACAACTGACATACAAGCAGGAAATAGTTTTTGGATGAAACTTGGATCATGACTCATATGAGCACTTGCACCTGAGTCAATTATCATAGATTTTTCAATTTAAAGTCTAAAATTTTCTAAGGGTGGCCGTGTGTACCTGAGCTAGTCAGGAAAGTTGAAGTGAATGGAAGATCATGGCAAATGTACTAACTTACCTCATTCGTAATCGATAACATCTTACAGAGAGACATATTATCAACACAAAATATATTCCCATACAACTTTTGATTGAGCGCTGCCATCTTGGGTTTTCAACTCAACCAAATCTCTTTTTTTTCTTTGTTTTCTTGTGTTGGTATAGATACCTCTCAGACACAAGTATCGGAAGCACAAGGCTCATTAGCCACTTAAAGTAACGCCAATAAAGCCCTAAAACTTTGAAAATTCATAACTTGCTCATACGATTTCCAAAAATTACAAACTACAAAATGATCGTATCGATATGTAGATTAAAAAGAGGAACAGAAACTGTTCCTGGGGTGGCCGGAAGTGGTCGGAAACCACCACCACAGTGGCGGCGCCGCCGCCGGCCCAAAGTCAAAACTTCCAACACAAAAGTTCTTCATATCAACTCCAATTACAACTTTCATAACTACACCAAAGTCAAATTATAAGCCAAATTATCGAATTTTACCTCGATAGCTTTGAAACCCGAAGAACCCTAGTTTCCCAATCTTCAAAATTCGAGCTCCAAAGGTTGAATTGTTGCAAGCCACCTTAGGAGAATCCTTCTACATCCTCTGAGCTCTAAAAGCCCCCAAGAATCACCGGCTATGGTGGCCGAAAATGTGAACTCCGACCAAGCCAATTTGCAGCGTCGCCGCCAAACTTCCCGGCCTTGCTGCATCGTACACGGGCCGACCCACGACGTGAAACTTCACAAGGTTGTAGATGGGAGTGAGGCGAAGAGGTAAGGACAAGAATCTCGGCCTATGGTGGCCGGACGGCGGAGAACGAAGCCGGCAAAGGTGGCTGGCGAAACTGGGGTCGGGAGAGAGGAGAGAGAGTTTCCGTTTTTGGAAACTTTCCAATTTTCTGATATTTTCGGATTTTTTCCCTATTTAACCAAAATGGAAACTTTTTCCGAAGGCCATAACTCCTTCATATGAACTCCGATTTTCGCGTTCCGCATATACACGAACTCGTATCGACGCGCTCTACAACTTTTGTGAAGGAAGTTTTCACAAAATCCAAACATACAAAAGTCAACTCTTGAGATGAAGCATTCCGAGCCAATAATTGTTCGAAATACTTTCTGCTCCACCCTCGAACCACGAAATCGTGTTATCGAACACTTTAATAGTTCCCAAAACATTTAGAAATTAATAACGAATTTCCAGGGTCTTACAACCACAGCTAGTCCCACATTGGAAATAAAGGGGTGACAAGTCCATCCCCACACTATAAATACATGTCTCTCCACTCATTCAAGGTAAGCCACCACTCTCCATTTACTCGTACCTAGTCTAGATTCTTACATGTATCTGACTTAGGCATCGGAGGGTCAAAGGCCAGCTAGCTTGGTCTTCCCTCTGACCTCTGTTCATGGTTGGCGGGTACGGATATCGGAGGTTGAAGCTGTCACGACAACCCCGTTTCTACCACTGAAACATTTGGCGCTAGAAGTAGGGTTCGAACCTCCGAGCTTAACAACAGCGAAACGAAAGGCTGTGCCAAGCTTAACAACAACTATATCACCACGTACATTCAAGCCACTATCGGCTACATTCATTACAGCCATTATCGGCTTCACATCACAATTATTATATCGCCATATGCAAAAGTGGGCTGACATAGCCAAGGTTATCCCAACAGACACCAAGTGTACCAAGCACACCTTATAGCGAGCAACAGATAACGCCACTTGCTAACGAACCCTGGTCCAAACCCTATTACTGAAGGACTCGGGGGACTGGTTACCCCAAGGAAGACACTCTCGCCAAATGTCCAATGAATGCTTGCGCCGTTTTTACTTGAAAAATGAAATCGATCACCACCCCAGTCAAGACTCCTCTTAGCTGGGGACTTGGGGGACTGGGGGTAATGGTTGTACGGAAGCCATATGGCGAGGATACTCGCCTTGCACTTCCGATACTTCTACCATGGACAAACTCCCCACCCAAGAGAACTCTTGACCGAGGACTTGGGGGACTTGTTAATTGGTATAGATACCTCTCAGGCAAAAGTATCGATCGGAAGCACAAGGCTCATTAGCCACTTAAAGTAACGCCAATAAAGCCCAGACATGATGTCGATACCATACACTTGTGGTATTGGGTGGACCACAACTAGTCCCACATTAGAAATAAAGGGGTGACAAGCCCATCCCCACACTATAAATACATGTCTCTCCACTCATTCAAGGTAAGCCACCACTATCCATTTACTCCTACCTAGTCTACATTCTTACATGTATCTGACTTAGGCATCGGAGGGTCGAAGACCGGCTAGCCCGGTCTTCCCTCTGACCTCTGTTCATGGTTGGCATGTACGGATATCGGAGGTGGAAGCTCTCACGACGACCCCATTTCTACCACTGAAACATCTTGTTCTAACTTTTACTTGAGCCGCCCCTTCGGGTTTTCAACTGAATGAAATTTTTTTTTTTTTGGAAAGCAAGTCAATTTGTGTCGGATCTTCAAAATCGAATAAGATCTTCATATCTTCATTTTCTGTTGCCCAACTATATCGAAAGGGTTAACAAATCTGGATTGTCGGCTTGTCGTCAATGGTTTAGGCACGAGATCAACGATGTGGCATGGATTGTTGCCTGAAGATAAGGATGTTGCCGCTAGACTCAGCGTCAACGAAGGTGGATTGGATTCTTGATCAACGAGTCCTCTACAAATAGGAGCATTCGGTCCAGGACTAGAGATCAGGGGCATGCTCGATCATCTAGTTCTGATGAGAGAATCATTCTAGCCTCATCGGAGGTCTAGTCAGTCTGCGAAAGATCTTACCGGAGTGGTCTGGCGTCAGTAAGAATCTCACAAAGTCTAGTGGTCGACGCTGACCAGTGGTGACCTGATCAGAGATCATTGAACGGGTATGATCGGCAAGCTGTCCTTCTCTAGGTCTGAGATCAATTTGGTCTAACATAACCGATGATTGTGGCTTCCATGCCGGTTGGCAATCTGGTTCGAGTCTGATCTCTGCCGGACCTAGACTGAGTTTAAGTTTGATCTTCTAATGGAATTCGAACCTAGATTCGAAGATGATCTCTGGGTATATGATATGGGTATTTGGATACAGCTATATGGTATTGGTATGAATCTGGTATTGGTATGGTTATGAATCTAGTATTGGTATTGGTAGGGTAAAATGAAGAACTTCAAAAAAGTTCTTATGATATTTGATATTTCTGCAGCGGAATTGGGTGTGAGAAATTTTTTAGGTTTTAAATACGTATCGCTCTGATACCATATAAAACAGTATATAGAAATAATTTGATATTCTATTCACACTACTACAGAAAATGAATCACACGACACCTCTCAGACGACGTCACACTGTTTTCCGTGGTGTGAATAATTTCTCATTATTGAGACGACGGTTGTAAAATTTCCATCTTCTAATATATATTCAACCAACGGGTGTTTTTCATGTTGAAATTATGTATTGCTTCAGAAGACGTTTATAAATAGAAGCGTGGTGTGACTGTGAAAAACTTTGAGCGCCAATCTTCCCACCATTTAGTGGTGCCAGTTTTCACCCCAAACCCTAAGCTTTAGCTTCATCGGATATCAAGAAAGTTAGAACATATATTGGTTGGTACAACGGATAAGTCTAAAACTGTGGTATGAATGAAGTCAATTAGCAAGAGAGAAATTAGAAATATGTCCCCCCAAAGCGCAAACCCAAAATTCAAAATTTGAACATTTGGATCCAATGTCCGGACAACATGATTGTATGAGGGCTTGTCCATTAACTAATGAGCTCGTGCCCATGCCCGTGTCCATGCTCTAAACGAGGGGTTGCCCTCTACACTAGGGCAAAAAATTAAAACTCTCTTCGACATAGCTAGCCTTTCTCTCTATCTTCGACAACTTTCTTCCTTGGCCTTTCTCTCGACAACTTGTATTCAACAAAACCATTCCTCTACAAACCGCGACCCCGACCATGACTATCACTCTTCGACAAACCCCGACCCCGACCGTGACCATCAGTACTCTTCGACAATGCTAATCTTAGAACCAACTCTGTTTCAAGGGTTCTTCAAATCGCTTCCCTTCCCGTCCCATCGCTTCAGGGTTATTCCCTTCCCATTGCTGTAGGGTTCTTCAGATCTATTGGCGGTGGTGATTTTTGCTTTATTTGGTTGCTTGTGGCTTCGATTGGCTTCGGCGGTGGTGTTGGCTTCGATTCGGCAGTGGTTGTAGCTTTGGAGGCGGTGGTGATTGTTGCTTTATTTGGTTGCTTGTGGCTTCGATTGGCTTCGGTGGTGGTGTTGGCTTCGATTCGGCAGTGGTTGTAGCTTTGGAGGCGGTGGTTGGTCTCGTGAAAGGTTGAAATTGAGTTCTGGCGACTGTAGATCTGAATCGAACTCTCAAATCAATTTTGTTCTGAGGCAACATAGGTAGATTTGTCTGGGTTTTGAGATTGGAAATCTAAATTTCTTTGATTTCCCTAGAATTTTATCTCTGCTACCATTTCTGTACAGCCTTCTCCATTGGCTAATCATACCAACCCACACAATGACTTTAGGTACCTTTCCTTCAACAACGACGAGGCCAGATCCCCATTCATTCTTTGCTGAATTCGAAATCCCCAATTTTCTAGGGTTTCAATTTTCAACCTCAACCCCCAAACCATGGTCTTATTCAAGAAAGCTCAGGTATTTATCTTTATCTCTCTATTGTCATTTTCCACTCCAATTTGGGAATTGAGATTACAAATTAGGGTTTTGAAGAGGTAAACATTGGTACTTTGATGATGGCGTGGTGGTTAATTGTGTATGGGAGTTGAGTTTTTATTAGATGGAATTGTGTTGATATGTAAGGGTCTATGGATACAAGCTTGGAACTTTGCTGTTATGGCTGGTGTCAATGCTAGGATATCTTCTATCATGATTAAATCCTTCATAGCTGTATTCGAGATAATGTTATAACTTTTAGTATTGCCTTGAAATTGAAGTAGAGGTACTGCTAGGCAGAACTGGTAAATCATTTAGCTAAAAAGTCATCTCATTTTCTTTCCACAGGTATCCCATCACAGGTCATGGACTAAACTTGGAGTTATGACAGCTTCTTAGCGCAATATAAGGTAACATGGAGCTCAGCAACTGTACAAATCTGCTAGTGCAAGTTAACTACCATGCATATTGGACTAAACTCTCAGCATGACTGTTGAGAAATCCTTAATTTTCTTTTGTTCCTTCTTAGTGGTTATTGTAATAGGCATGTGCCTTGATAGTATATGCTTATTTTGTTGCATATATATGTCGCTGCTTAGAGGTATTCTAAAGCTTTGGATGGAGTAGGACAGGGTCTGCTATTCATTTACATCAGTTGATTTTGGTTTCTGTTTCTTACTAGTGAATATGCTTTTCTATTCTTCCTCTAAGCATTCAAGTCTTTTCTATGTATCAATATTTTATTTCTGTTCTCTTGGCCTACTAGGAAAGTAGCTGCACGATTATTTTATTGTCTATTTTGTAGCTTAGATGAATGCTTTTTATAAGTCGACGTTGTGCAACATTAATCTGTTTTTGATGGTTGATATGATTTCCTTCTGCATCAGGCTATGTCAAGAATGTCAAACTTTGATTGAAAACCATGATAAGATAAAGCTTCTCAGCAATGCGAGAAATAACTTGAATACAACCTTAAAGGTTTGTGAACTTTGTTCTCATGAATTTTCAGTTTTCGGTTCACAAAGAGAAGGAGATTGTGCAGTGGCTTAATTGGTTTTGTACTTGAACTCTAGCTCTACAAGTTATGGGACTCTTAAGGCTTTTGTTTTATAGGCTCTACTTTTTCATCTATGATGTTTCATTTGCTCAAGAAAGGAAGTTTAAGTTTTTTACTTCTGTTTGATTTTTTTGGTTTGGGTTTTGGTATGAAACGGTAGTACGTAGTAGTGTAACTAATTCAAATGGTTTCAATACAATCTTGGAGTTGATTGGGGGATATAGGCATAATTGACCTGGTAAATACTTGGACTATATGCAAGATAAATAGCTCATGTATGTTTCTCTCTGTTGTTTTTTTTTTTTTCATTTGTACAGCTTTGATATTAAGATTGTTTAACTGTTAATATGTTTCTAGGTGTGGGATGCAACTGCAGCTGATCCTAAATTGCTGGTCTTTTTGAAATCGTACAGGAATTTCTTACACACTGAATCTGGTAATTAGATCTACCTAGCTTTTCTAATTCTACTCTGGTTTAGATTAATCAGTGGTTCATGAATTATGAGATTCTGAGTGCATAACATGTTCACAAAGTCATCGAAATGTAGTGTATAGAATTAAAAATGCAGAATAATATGGGAATATAGGAATGCTAAATTAACACTTTCTCTAAGCCGTGGTCCTCCTCTACTACTAACTTTCTTGCAATTTTATTTAACAAAAGAACATAAACCTGCTCACCTGCAGTTCTAGGTATTCTGTGAACAAATTGAAAAGCCAGGAATTTCTTACTAGTAATAGGTGTTTGGCAAAAGTCACCCTTGATTGATTTATCTTCATATGTATCTGCTAGTGTTGATTGGGGGATATAAGCATAACTAAGGCCATATTTGGGGATATACTTAGCATATTGTACACATTTTATACATTTTAAAGGTACCAATGTATTTGCTTTGAACTTTCAAAGGCCATCCCATAATGCTTAGTGCTCTGGACTTCATCTATAATTTTAATATAGTAGACTGCTGATTTGAGTAAAGAACTATACCATTACTGGTATCTCATCGAGACTTGATTGATTTTGCAGGGTAAACATGGTATCGAGAAACAACCGTTTCAGCTTCCTGATTTCATTGCTGCAACTGGTACTGAGAAAATTAGACACGTAAATTGGTCATGAGGTTTTTTATTTGGATTATTCTTTGAGCACCGCACATAAGTGCTCCCCTTACTATCAATGAGAACTGACTCTTATGTTCGTACTAATACAGAGACGTTCCTCAATAGGATAGTTCCTGAGGTTAGTATGTTTACTGTAATATCTCATACAGCCTTAGCAACATATGACGTTTCAATCTTTTTATTTTTAGGGGGAATCTGCATTATGGAGACTTGCCTGGCACACATTAAATCATCAATGAGGATCACTATGGGGCACTCATCGACCACCTCTCTTTAGTTCGCAACAAACACTGAAGTTGATGAACTGCGTAATGAACTCGCAAATTATGAGGTGAAGAACCTGCTAAAGTTGGGAAGTGTGCTGGGATGAATCATTGTTGGTCTTTTTTGGGTATATGCAAGGTCTGAAGTGCATTAGGCAAGATGTTGGTCCTTTTTGGGTTGGCCTGAATTGCATTTCATCTATAGATGTGATCATGTACGGATGAGACTATTTTAGCCACATTTGTAGATGTTTTTTTTTGGTATGAGAGATCCGTAGATGTGATCTTTTCTATTTTTTGCATACAATTAGCATTATCGGATCCATTTATGGGATTATAACAGCTATTTATTATAAGAAAATTATTGTTCATTTGGTCAATTTTTGGTTCCAGCTAAATCTGAATCTTGCCATTACCAAATCAAACAATAGTAGGAAAAAAGGAAAATATGTCGTTTGATGAGGATTATAGGGCTGAATCAGACAAATTTTCAACAATTCACATGACGGTTCTTATCGATATCATTGTTGGATGCACACAGACAACAAGTATTAGCAAAAACCATTGTCTCAAATGTTACAATACAACGGTTTGAGTTATATCTGTCGTGTGAAGGCACACATACACTGAACTTTTAGGTCATCACACCACATTTTATGCTGAAAGAACTGTCGTGTGTATACAATTCACACAACGTCTTAAAAATAAAAACTGACTTCTGAACAATCAAGAGACAAGGCTGGAATCCTAAAAACCGTGGTATGAGTAGAAGTCACACCACGGCATATTTCTGTCGACATCTTGTCGACAGCATGTCGGCAGATCTGCCGGTCCATCAGACCATGGATTTAGCTGAAAACCGTCGACCCAATGATCGATATACGACGGTTGAAAACCGTCGTTTGACAGCGTTTCATCAGACGACGCCTCGATAGACCACGGAAATGCAAAACGTGAGACGACAGTTTTAAACCGTCGTGTGAAGCCTTTTGTGTAGTAGTGTCATCTCTCAATAAGGTTTGTAAATAATTACATTAGTGTACATACAAGGCAAGTTAACTATACTATCTCTACAATCACTCCTATTTGATACAGAAAATTAATGTTAATTGATACATTGAATCTGTACCACTCACGTTAACACTTAAGAGTGAAAATTCGGATCAATATCTGAAGTTGAAGTGCATTTGAATAAAATCCATAAGCCCGAATCTCTTCTAGAACACGATGACCTCATTCGATTTTGTAAACTCTAATAATTTCTTTTTAGCTTTCATTATTTTAATAATAGCTGTTGATAAACAATAGATGTTCCCTGCACACATTTTAGTTTATCCTCTACCTACTACATTAGACAATAAAATGTGAACACAAACTACATATCTTATTGGTCGGTTCTTAATTCTGATGGGAGGTTTTGTCGTCATGTATCTGTGGCTGTGAAATTTAAAAATTTGTAGAGCAATTAGTTTATAGTTCTACTAACAAGGTGCCAAGCACTTTACCCCTAACCTAAGAAAACAAATTGGGTTTATAAGATACATCGAGATAAATCTCATGAAAATATTGACGTATTTAAAGTGATTATGAAAGTAATGGTTAATTTTCTAATTTTTTTTTGCTACGTCTACTAACAAGGTGCCAAACACTTTATCCCTAACCCAAGAAAATAAACTGGATTTGAAAGACATACCGTGATAAATCTCATGAAAATGTTGACGAATTTAATATGATAATTAAAGTAATTGTTGATCTTTTTGGTTACATCTACTAACAAGGTGCCAAGCACTTTACCCCTAACCCAAGAAAGCAAATTGAGTTTGAAAAACACACCGAGATACATTTCATGAAAACATTGACGAATTTAGGATGATAATGAAAGTAATAGTTAATCTTTTTGGTTACATGAGAGGAAACTCCTGATCTAGTCTAATTCTAACCAAATTCTCAATCTCCTCTTTACCGCTTGGGCTAATCTTAAGTGTTTAATTGTTAATTAATCTATGTTAAGCCACTAAAGTCCTGAAAAATTCTATGTGTTTCGTTTTATTAATTCTTAAAACGTATTAAAAAAATAATGTGCTTATTTTTTTCTTTTCAAAGAAGTTAAGTTAAAGATAATTAGACAAAAAAGTTAATAACATTCATATAAAAATTTAATGACCTAGCTCTGCTAGGGTTTCTGAGCCATCGTCCCTAGCGAATGCAGCTCTTATACCTCTTCCTACCCGTGGATAAATCTACAGGTCTTGGCCTGCTATTCTCCTTTATGCTTCTTCTCGCTTCTTCTCGTTGGGGCTGGTGATTTGTTCTGCCCATTGTTGGTGTGGATGAGATTTGATGAAGGTTCTGATATGGTGGACGGACTGACATCAGGCGGCTTCTAGCGTTGGTGTGAGGCTAACCCCGGTAGTGATGTACATTGCGATGGTGGCATACTTCAGGGAGCGCCGCATCTGCGGTTTTGGAAGGCTGGGAACGAGTTCCACGATTGCCTGGTTGTGTTTTGACTTGATTGTGGAAGAGATGCAATTGAGGCAGCGGTGGTGTCGGGCTCGTCTTGCCAGCGGTGGAGTTGGGTGGCGCACAAGACGTATCGGGTCTGGGACCGGAGCAAGAGAACCCGGATTTGGGATCCAGGCGGGCCGTGGGATTGGGCTTCAACCCATTCTCAATGTTGGGTTGGGTTTCTGGCCCACTTTATTTGTTGGGCTTGGGTTCTAGCCCACTCTATTCATTGGGCTGTTTTTCAATTTTTGGAATGGCTTGGAGCCTCTGCTCGGTACTAGTATTGGATTTGGGACCAAGGTTTATGGTATCTGTTCGTGAAAGATCGTCTGCCAACTTGGCCATGTTCTGACAACCTTGGCCGGCTTCGTTCTTTAGATGGGAGAGTGCCCTCATTCTGGGGCCAAATTGGCTATTGTCAATTTGTGTGTTGGAATTGCATGGATAGTCAAACCACCGACTACTCAATTCACTACATGGCTGTTATCCGTAGTGTAAAATAAGTGTTGCGTTTCGACGTTGCTGTAGCACCTTTATTTCTTTGTAATTCAGATGAAGTTTTTGCATCTTTTCCGTTCGCACAGTTTATTTTCTTTATTGATGCTTTTTGGCATCACATCGTTGTAATCATTTAATTTCAATAAAGGGCTTACCTCATTTTACTCAAAAAATAATAATAATAATAATTAGACAAATAAAACAAAACAAAAAAAATCAATATTATTAGGTTGCCAAAAATCAATTTTCACCAACTTAGAGGAGCATGCTGTACTGTCCGGAAAAGTTGCCGAGGAGCCTTGGACACTGGAGGCAATACCTACCTGGCCATACCATTGATGAATGACAAGCATAGGTCATGAGATGTACTACTTGATTTTTGAATAAAGCTTTGTACGTAGTTCGGAAAGTGATTGAACATATTCTGAATTTACTTCAATCCTTTCGTACTCATGCAGTAAGAAACTAGGTCTCAAGATATCCAACTATACTTGTGAAATTATTTATGAAGTCACTCGTAAATACACCTCAACGACCAATAGTTAATGATGGCTCTGATGGGTGATTTTGCTAAAATAAGTAACTTGAGTCTTGTTGCGAATGTGAGAGCTCAAACCTAAGCCATTTAAATTTACAACCTTTTACCATTGGATCATCAATAGTTTTCCTCGCTCGTTGCCTGAATGAAACAAATGTTTTATCTTTCTCTTTTTACGGCTGGCCACGTATTTCTAACTTCTTATCTCTCGAAAATTCAAATATAAACTTATGAGTTGTCGAAGATCAAATCATTTTCTTATTGTTTACCGAAAGTAATTTTCCTGGATTCTTAAATAGAGCAAAACATTTTGTTTCTTTTCTAACTTTTACATCTTGCACCTCCTAACTTCTTATACGAACTATATGTCCCCCAACTCGATCGATCTTTTCCTAGTTCCCTCTAACTAGGGCATCATCCAAGGACAAAACATGTACTGAACATTATGAATGGTTGTAACACATATGCACGCATGTGATACAAATTGGTGCATGCTGGTACCAAGCCCCACGGACGTGTACACATATTGTTCGTATGTCTCTCTGCATACCTTATAAAACAAGGGGCATGTGGGTGTCCCCATTTGGATTCAATTAGGTATATATGGTCGTCGTAGACAAGAGGCTAAAGGGCTAAACGCTAAGTATATACGACTATAGATATAGTATACATATTCTTCTGTATCCAAATCCATACGTCAATTATAACACTGCCGACTCCAATGAGGACAAGTCCAGTCGGTTAGGTGCTTAAAGAAACCTCACAACCCCCATGCGATGCCAAACCCACCTCTCTCTCTCTCTCTCTCTCTGTGAAAAGAAATGGAAATGGAAATGAAAATGAAAATGAAAATAAATGAAGTCGATCGATGATCTTATTACCATATGGCATGGTCCATGTGAGAAAGGACTGGATATGATACGAATATATGGCGACAATATCAGGAAAAAGAAATTTGATCAGAAACAAGCAGAGATACCTTGCATGCGTTGAAGAGCTTTCTCTTTGTACAATCACATTCTTGTGACTACTGCTCTTTCTGCACTTAAATTCCGTTCAGAATTCTCTGCCCCACTTACTGTTGCAATATACATGGCCTATATTCTTTTTTCTTTTCAGACTAAATGCCAAAGTATATATTTGCTTTTCTTGTTTAAAAGTTTAAAACCCCTTTTTTTTTTTTTTTTACCCATACTGTTTCTATTACCGTCCTAATTTATTTCCTACAGAGTACAGACTATTATCTGACAAATGGAGGTAACTAGCTGGTCAAAGCTTCCCATTTGCTATGTCTGTTATCATCATATCTTCGGGCATCTCCATCATAATACTTATTTAAAAAAAAAAAATTAATTTAACTAATTTTAGGCTAAGTTTGATATCCAGCAGACTAGCTAAACAAAAGCTAAATTTAACTTTAGCTAAAAAACCTAGCTATATCCTTTCAAAAAAAAAAAACCTAGCTATATTCATAGCATCTTTAGCAATGCTAGCCATTTTTGAGTCAAATTTTAGCTAAAGTAGCTAAAAAGTCATTTTAGCTAGCCACTTTAAAATTATGTCTGCATCAATGCTCTCTATTTTAGCTAGTTTTGAATTTATATTATTTTTTAAATGAATATTAAATAGTTTAAATGTATTTATAAATTACATAAAATAACTTAAAATGAATGTTTTAAATTATAGAGAGTCTCATCCCGCTCTCTATATTTAGGAGCGAGATAGCTAAAAGTTATAATAGAGAGCCACTTAGAAGTCTGGTGCAGTTGCTAAAATAAATAAAAAGCTAAACATGCTCTCCAAAATAGCTAAGGAGCCACAATAGAGAGTCTGTTAAAGATGCTCTCAGCTAGAGAGGAGAAAGAATTTAACTAAAACTTAAATTTAACTTGGACTTTAGATATTCTACTGGATAATAAGAGCATCTTTAGTAATGTTAGCCATATTTGAGTTAAATTTTAGCCAAAATAGCTAAAAAGTAATTTTGACTAGCCACTTTAGAAATACGTTTGCACCAATGCTCTCTATTTTAGCTAGTTTTGAATTTATATTATTTTTTAAATGAAGATTAAATAGTTTAAATGTACTTAGAAGTTACATAAAATAACTCAAAATGAATGTTTTAAATTATAGAGAGCATAATCTCGCTCTCTATATTCATCTCGCTCTCTATATTTAGGAGCGAGATAACTAAAAGTTATAATGGAGAGCCACTTAGGAGTCTGGTGCAGCTGCTTAAATATATAAAAAGCTAAACACACTCTCCAAAATGGCTAAGAAGCCAAAATAGAGAGTCGGCTAAAGATGCTCTAACTCAATAAGTAACTAGTTATATTCCAGTTTTAGCTACTTTTAGCTATGCAAAAGCAAACTTACTTCCAATTTTTAATTTTTTCTTTCAATTTCAATGTTTATCTGTTTCATATGAGCAGCACTAACCTAGCGGTCTGTTAGGGTTTGAGAAACCTCTCGCGGCGGCTTCTCGTATCTCCCTATTGTTTGTCAATGGTGGCCTCTAGGCTGCTTATTCTCCTTTTAGTTGTGTTGGGTAACAATGGTTTTGTGAGGGTACGTGTCAGGTTTTGGTGACATTGCGGCTACGGATGCGGGTATTGCAACCAGGGTCGGTGGCGCTGATCGGGTGTTGTGCTCGATGATAAACCGAGATGTCTTTGTTTGAAATGGGGTCTCGGTTGCTCGGATTGCAGAGTGGATG
The DNA here is from genome assembly GCF_958449725.1 of Rosa rugosa. Lineage (NCBI taxonomy): Eukaryota > Viridiplantae > Streptophyta > Magnoliopsida > Rosales > Rosaceae > Rosa > Rosa rugosa. The sequence continues at coordinate 10,223,286 of NC_084821.1, forward strand.
AAGGAGCTCGGAGATCTGAGTGCTCCGTGTGTATGGTTCTTGAACGCGGTCGTGGGTGATGGGACCAGATTGGGTATGCCCGAATCTTGGGTGGATTTGACAGCGGCGAGCACTGCAGTGGTGATGGTATCGAATATGTCTTCCCTTGATGTGGATGGTGCTAGTAGCTTGAACACTAGTAGGTGTTGCGGTAGTAGTGGTAGGTACGGCGACATTGGTGGTTGTTCAAGCGGTGGATGTGTCATTTGTGGCGGTGTTGATCCTGAGGCTTGGGAAAACAATACTGATGGTATAGTCAGCATAGTCGTTAGTGGTGGCTGCGGGAGGGAGCAGTTGATTGCTAGGGTTTCTGCAACCTTGGACTATTGGACTCCATTTTGGATGTTGGGCTTAATTAGGCTGGACTGGGCTGTTTTGGGTCTACAAGGCCCTTAAGGCCTTTTTCCTTATTTTATGTTATATTTTAGGTTTATTCATCCTTCCCTCTTCTTTGAAGGAAGCTATGACTACTAGTAATATTTAATTTCAGTTTGGGTCACAAAATCTAGTGCTCGGTTGAAACATTTATTTAAACAGCTTTTTTTTTTTTTAACCAAAGAAATTCATTCATAAAATGGGATCTACCCCAATTGTTTACAATCGTGCTTCAGTAACTCCAGAATTAGAGCTGGAGGTTGGGTCTGCCAAACACAGGCATTTCCCACGTCATAGACCGAGTTTGCTAGACAGTGAGCAACTCTATTACAAACCCTTGTTGTATGCTTCACTACAATATCTCTCCTCTGATGAAGTTCTTGCCTGATGTCATCTAGTAGACCTTCTTAGTACTTAGGTTTTATTAGAATAATGGTGCGTGGATTTCCTAAAAGGTGGGTGTACTCTGGATTGCGGAGTTTCTATTTGGCTAGAATAGGTTCTTTGTAAGTCCTAAATTATAAAATTGGGTTGACCTCTTTCGTTTCAAAAAGGTACTTCATGGAGATGCTCTTAGGTACCATCCTAACCATTTTCATGAAGTCGTTGATCACAAAATTAGCTTTCTATAGAAAATTTGACAAATAGATCGAGGTTCTAGACTCTTAGTCAAACCTTCACATTATTATTCAAACTTTCACTTCAACATGAAAAAAATAAAAATGAATAAATAAATAAAGGAAAAGAAAAAGAGAAAAAAATTCAGTCACTACGTAAATTTTTTTTTTTTCTTTTATCAAGATTTTATTTCCTCAAATGTGAAAAAATCATTAATGTAAGCTATCTATGATGCCACATAACCCTATGAGCAAGAACCCTTCTCGCTTACCTAACGCCGCCAGCGGCGTATCTCAGCCATGGAAGCACTTGAGGCTTCCCCAACACCGAGTGCTCATGTGCTTGATTCCAGCGAAGCCCACCGTAACCGCGACAAAGGGTAGCACGCTGCCCTTATACCATCATTTCAACAGACAATCATATGGATCTATTTTCTTTCACCAGGATCAAGCGAGCGCTGATCGCTGTTTAGGCAAGGTTGTCAGCTCAAGGGATCTAATATGGCTCTGGGATCCCGGTCCTAGATGGTGACTTCGCTGCTTCCTTGTAGCTATGTCATTGATGGTGATGGTAGTGGTGTGGGGCTGTGCACACGTAAGGTCAACGACGGAGGATCTGCTCTGTGTCGTGATGGGGTTTGGTGGTCTGCTAAAGTGGTGGTTGATTGCGGCGCTTTTCAGTAGGGCTACGTCAGAGATGTAGAAGCGGTCAGTGCTGATGGCCGCGCGGAGATGGCATGATTGGGTGCCAAACAGAAGTTGGGTGTCCAGATCAAATCTGGCTAAGGCTTTGGGTTGTTGTTGGGCCCAGATCTGAATCCATTCAATGGCCTAAACCTCTCTAGGGGGTGGATTTGGGACCCAGGAGATGCGATGATGTTGTTCAATTCTCCTGTTTTCTTTTCGCTGGGGATGCTGGTTTTACTTTCCGGTAGACTATTCTTTTCTACATTTTATAAAGAGTCTCAGTACATTCACGTTGTGAGTACCACAATTGCGTGCCTTGGCGAGCAGTGCGTTTTAGGCTGGGATGAGTCTAGATTTGATTGGTTGGCCGATTTTTTGCATGCCCAGATTGCATATTCTAATGGTTTGATATACAAATCTCAAGGTCGTGACAATAGTTTTATTGTTGGTAATTATCTTGAGGAGACTGAGGATTTATCTGCTAGTTTTCCTATAAGTGTTTCAGAGCAGTGTTCTATTGTACATGGACAAGTCATTGGTGTAGTACACCTTCTAATTTGTTCTATTTTAGCTCTAGGATTAAATCTTTCTTGGCCTTTATATACTCCCCATTGGGATGCCCTCTTGAGCGATTTCTATCGCTAGTTCAATGAAATTTCCTTTCCTCAAAAAAGATTTTATTTCCGCACACCGATCGAGTCACTTCCGCCCCTTTTCCTAGCTTCTCTCCTGTTGTGGAACCCAAACCCTAACTGGCAATTACACATATATAAAACACAGCAAAAATCACCCAGGAGAAGGATATGTCAACACGATCTAGGTTGGAGGGGCCGGATGGATGAGATGGAAGAGGTAAAAATGGTGAGATGGGCGGTATGGGGTTGTTGAGATATGGGGCAAATTCAGAAGATTAAGATGAAAAAAATTAGGTGCATGTGTAATCAGAACTTCCATTTGACAAAAAGAAGAAGAGAAAGTAAAAAGATTAAAATAAAAAATAGTACTGTTAGGGTTAGGATTATAGTTTTAAGAGAATTTTTTAGATTATAAAACATGTGATGCCTAATATGGAGAGATTTAGAGCGACTACATTCTTTTAATAAAACTAGCAGGGCCCACCCACTATGTGTGTGAAGAGAAGTTAAAGATAGTGGAGAAATTTCTAGTACAACTACCACATTTTCTGCTTTTTTTTTATTCTTTTGTTTTCTATTATTCAATTTACTATATTATCCTTATTGATTCATTATAATTCATAGTTTTTTAATAAATAAAGGTTAAATTGGTAAAAAAATTCAGTTTTGGAGAGCAAGCTCTCTTCTCTTAATAATAGTATAGATTAGCTAATCATATTAATTATATCGCTTTTAAGATGTACTTATTACATGAATTATGAGGATTTTTCTTAATTACTTAGCAGAATACCTTATATAATGTGGTAAAATTAATTAGTTAAAGAGTGAAATGGAGCAAACGACTAACTTGAGGCAGAGACGTAAAAGGGCAAATAGTTGGGGAAAAGAGGGACAAAATATCGCAACAGTAGTGATTCTTGAAAAAGCTAGAAAGTGAAAGCACCCTGCAAAGTGCACAAGGATGTCAATAATGTTCATAATTAAATAAGAAAAAGAAAAGGTCAAGGAATAGCAAAATGAAGCAAACAAAAAAACCAGAGATTGATAAATAAAAAATACTATAATTTAATTTTAGCAGCTTCATGAATAGGACAATAAATGTAGCATGATGACATTTCAATTGGATATGGAGTACTACTGCTAATTTAATCTTTGAAATCCAGAAATGAGTTTTTGTTTCTGAGTGACTAGTGCCTGGTGGGTAGTCTCTGCTATTATAACAAATTGGTATATAATAGTTTACAAAGATATGTATAAATAAAAATGGAAGCAAAAAAGGGTTGGCTGGTGGTCGTTTTCACACTGAGGTGGAGTTTACTCCAAATATAAAATAAGAGCAAGCAAGCAATCACATAAGGTTTTTCTCCTCCTCCCCATCATCCTAGCTTGTTTGTTTGTTTTCAGAGAGCGAGAAAGAAACGTTGTTTTCAGGAAGAACAATGAAACAGAGAGCAGGCTACTCAATCTGAAAGAGTTAAAACGATCCAGATTACAAATACCAAGAAACCAAAACCCGAAGAATTAATGTTACATATCTGAGAAACAAAATCTGAGATTCAAAGATGGAGAACACCTGAAACTGTGAGTATAAGAAATGAAGTGAATCAGAAGCGCACGTGGGGGTTTTAGAGTGACAAAAGAAAATCGGGGACCAGATGAACCAACCCTATGCTCAGTAAATAGGGTTGTGACCCTCCACAGTCCGCACTGATATACTTGCTATATAAACCAAACGAGTAACAACAGTAGTTTGCAGATGGGGATATAAATAATAGAGGAGATCGAATATATTAAATGAACCTCAATGATATGGTAAATTGGGTTGTTTAAGTAAGGGGTATCACTATCAATTTACATCAGTTATGATGTGTTGGTTTAGTCATGAGCTTTGTCTTTGAAGGAGGCTAGGAGGAGGGTTTTTGTATGATATATATTGCACTCAGTTGGGGTTAATGACTCTAGATTCCAGTACGTCTTATACTCCGGAATATCATAAAATTCTCGTTGAAATAAAGCAAATCTAAAACTTTATTAATCGTTTCAAGGACTATTGCGCTGTGTAGTTGTATCTCTGCAATCTGTCCCATGTGAAGAAATCTAAATATCAATCATAATAGTAATGGTTTTCACTCGACGGGACTGCAAATTTCCGAGAATAATAATCAATTATAATAGCAACATAGTTAGAGCTTTGAAACTGTAGCAACAAATCAGCGAAATAAGTCTTGCAATGAGCATAAGAACGGCCCTATTGTTCCTCCTACGGGGAGAAGATCGAACCTACACTTAGCCTTTCGGGGAATTTCCATCGAACATGCAATAGATGTCTGGGTAATCCGATCTTCAAAAGATCGAAATTAATTTCTAAAATTTTCGTTCATTTGGGTCGATCCAATTATCATCAGAGAATCGCCTTGATATACATACCTCATAATCACAATTTTAAACGGGGAATAATATTTTTAAGAAAAAAAGGAGAGAAAATTAGTGGAACCTATACTGCGGCAGTAGTAGTTGTAACAGCAGCAGCAGCAGCAGCAGTAGATTGACCAGTTGGAGCACCGTCACCTCCGCCAGCGGCAGCATCGCCGCCTTGTTGAGCAGCACTACTGGAACCCACCGACACATTCCCGGCCACCGTAACGGTACTTGGCCGTTTCCGCTTCTTTTTCTCGTAGGGAATACCCCTGGCCTTGGCCTGACCCTCCCTGACCTCCCTCAAGTAGATTCTCACCGCGCGTGCCCCGAACGGGTTCGACTCGGGCCGTCCGCCGTTCTCCTCGTAGGCCGCCCTCAGCCGTCCGATGAGCGCGTCGAGGCTACCCCACGCCTGCTTGAGTGGGCAGGCGCACGGCGCCGGAGGATTCGGATGACCGAAATATGGACACCCCGAATTGTGCACCTTAGTCTTCCCGAACTGATCGAGGTACTTGAGGAACTCGATCACGTGGGCCCCGCTGCACCGCGCCAACGTCAGTGGCGGCTTGTGGTTCTTCAGGTACTGCAGGAACGTGTTCCAGTCTCGCCGCTTCTGCGACTCGTAACGGCTCGGCGGAGCTGGAGATGACGAAGCCGAAGCTGTTGTTGTGGCGGACCCGGTTGCGGCGGGTGGAGCCTCGCCTCCGACGCTATTAGGGTCGGATGGTCCACCGGAAGCTGAATCCATCAAGAAGAACAGGGACTACACAATGATTCTGTTTTGTTTAGCAATTGAGTATGTATCTGTGGGCTAGCTAGCTCTCTAAGAATATAAGCTATATATATATATATATATGTGTAGCTAGCTCTCTCTCCCTTCCTCCATGTGAAATGAGAATTGGGAGCTTCAGGGGGGAGGGGTGAGTTACTGTGGATTTTTCACGGGAAAAGTTCTTGAGTTTTTTGTTTTTGTTTTGTGTTTGAGAAATAGAGGGTTTTAGAGAGAGAAAGCTAAGAAATGGGTTTTAGAGAGAGAGAGAGATATGGAAGAAGGAGGGGAGCGTTTGGTGATGGGACGTGAAAAGTATGGATGAATGAATATGATGAATGAGACTCTCACTCTCATCTAAGAAAATGAGAGAGAGAGAGAAGGGGAGGGTTTGTGTAGTGAGATCGAGGGGTATAGATAGAAGGAGATGAAGAAGGAAGGTGGTATTCACAAATATTTTCACATGGTGGCCCCAATGGAAGTGACATATTTACTATTCAACTCCCTAATCCCTATCTGCACTCTGCAGTAGCAATCCATTACCGTTTTTTTACCACTTTCCATTTATACTCACCATAGGGCGCTTGTATACTATACTTAACTTTTACTTTTAGTTTTTTTACCGCACAAAAGAAAAAATTAATTATTATCTTCGTTCATGCAGCTTAATTCTGGAGCTAAGATTAATGGTTAATGGGGCATTAAGAGTAAAATTTGGACAACATTATTCGTCGCACCGTTAATGATTTTTTTTTTTTACACTAATTCGCTGTTTTTATCAGACTTGCAATTTTGCAAATAAAACTATCATAATGATGTTTTTTTTATTCGTACTACTACATGAAGCCTCACTAAAAACGTGAACAACATCCTTTTTGTATTTCTTTATAGGTGGTATGGTTTGATTCTTAATTTTTCCTATGTGCTCACTTGAAAAATTCTTGACACTAATGATTTACCTTTCATAAGTTTGACAAAGCCGTTAAGCATTCGTGACGGTGAGGGAGGAAGGAGTGAATCAATAGTTGAGATGTGCCAAATTGACAATTATCATACTTATTATATTGCTAACTTTTTACAAACTATCTATGATGACTCTAATGTATTATATATGTATGTATTTTTAATTGCACAACTTTTGTGTACTTATTTATTAACTAAAAAATACATTTTTTTTGTTTTATAAGTTCGAAGAACCTATCGAATCGTACGTATGTATAAACTAATACAAGATTACACATTAACAATGACATTTTAAGATGTATGGTTGGAAACGTCATACCAATTTATAAAATGAAATAATATATAGTTACCATCATGAATATAACATTTCCCCGTCTATTATGGTTTTAGGGGAAAAAAGCCAATGTAATGTAGTAAAGCTCAACATACTCACATAAAATAATGCTAGTGTGACAATGTCACCAAAAAATAGAAAATCTGAATCATTATTAATATGGCCAAATATATATGATTGCGTGTTTGCAACATCTAAGTTTGGTGCGTGTGATTACTGCACTGGCTTGAAGCGGATGGCAATGAATTGGAGTCTCAGTAAGGTCAATCATTCAGGCCATTTAAGGACAGAAATGGAAAACCCACTATTTCAAAAGGAGATTATGATGATATGGTTGCCCCATTCATTAAAAGTGCTAGCTTAATCTTTGCTTCACACGTACATCTGCTTCCAGTCTTCCACACATTATCTTGTACCCGGGAATATAAATGTGTTAACAGCGCCAAGATTAATGGTTAATAGTGCAGAGATCAAGAGGAAATTGGTGACTAAATTGAAAAGGGATTATGATGACCAGTTTTATTTATCAAAAAATTTGATTTAATTCTAGAAGCTTAACCCACACTATTAGATGCAATCTGGATGAACTTAGTTTCTTATTAAGTAGTACTGTTTTCACGGTCACTATAGTCTCGCCTGAGGGTCTTGACTTGTAAGTATATTGTATGTTATGTTACGAGTTATTTATTTTAGACACTTGGTTGAAAATGGGTATGAGGTTTTTATATAAAATCTCAGTCTTAATATATACAGTTCTATGTCTCACAATTCAATAGATAACTCTTTATTTTTATGATGATGTAAGATTTTAGAAACTAAAATTTAAATCATATCTTTTCAGCGTGTATAATTAATCAGATAGCTGTTTTTATGATATATTGAAACTTTCAATTATAGGAGGGTGGAGGGTTACAACAAAACACCTTCAATTAACTTCCATGTTCTTCATGGTTATGTCTCCGGAGTGGTGGTCGTCTTTTTTTTTTTTTTTTTTTTTTTTAAAGGGTAAAGCAGAGTGGTCGTTGTATTACAGCACATGAATAGATATATAAGGAACCCTGCGAAAGGTATCCATGCCAAATTAGGGAAGTGTTGCTTCAGTATTAACGTGCCTAACACAAAACACCTGCTAAATTAATTGACAGATTTGACTTGATGAAATGACCCTTAACTTCAACCTAATCCTTGACCTCTCTGTTCCCCTCAGATATAGCAACTGATGGATCACTGTGACTACTCCTCCATTAAATCTCCTTGAATTTTCAGGAGAAATAATTGAGTGTGCTGTGCTGAGTCGGGTACTGTACGTATCTCTCTGGTTATTACGTAAAATGAGAAAGAATCAATTTCGAATCGAGAGGTGCCTGTGTAAGTCGTATCGCTCATCATAATTACTTGCAGGTTCCAAACATGCATTCATTGCTCGGTGCCCACAATGTTAAGAGTACATCTCATGCATGGATTACTCTCTGGATATTAGAATTTACTCCATCACCTGAGTCATTATTTATTTATCTATCTATACTATTATTAATAGCTATTGATGTAAAAAACCGCTTTGGTTAAGAAATTATCCACTTCCTTACCGAAAAAACAAAACACCCACACACAGAGTGTGGCACCTGCTAGTACAAAAATTATTTGAGCTGGACTTATGCACCGCTGATCTGGTGGATCCGACACTGCATTTCGGGGGGCTCACACCCTTGATTATCGGCCGCGCACTCACAATTTTGCACTTCGTTTCATCAACGTATGATTAATTGTTAATCACATGCATAATGATTGAAGTTTTGATGAATCTTAATTCATAATTTTATTTTTTATATGGTAATGTTTCTCAACATTTTTTCATCAATCCAAAGAACAAAGCTTAATTTCTTCAAAAAAAAAAAAAAAAACTTAATTGTGAATGAAATACTACTATATTGATTAAATTCAAAAGTTCGGACAATAGTTGATACCTCTAAGGTTTGATGTAAAACTAACAAGCAACACAATGAGAAGGACTCGTGAGTCTAAGAATTACGTTTTAGAGACACATCACAGGGTAACCAACCAAAAATTAAGTCCTATATCCTTAGGAGACAAATTTCGTGATTGAAACCAACCACTTTTTGTGAAAACTTATTACACTACATGAAGTATATATTTGCTACTAGAAAGAAAAATTTTTATTGCGTTGCTTTTTCTATTCAGCGAAAAGAGAATGACAATTTTTTCCCAAGGAATATTGACATCAATATTATTGAAGATCAACGTCAGTTTTTTTTTGCTACAAAGATCAACGTCAGTTTAATTAAGAGGAGTGTAAATAAATAAATTTGCTCTCTAAATCTTTTCTTTAAAGGAAATGATCATTACATTAATAAATAATAATGAATCAAAGCCGACAGCCATAATAGCCTATACACTAAACAAAACTCATTAAGTAACTCGGCAATGGGCAATGATATAGGGCCTCAATGAGGCCTAAGATTTGTGGCCTCAAATCCAAGGTGTCATGCCATGTAAGCAAATTCAAATTTTATTTTCAATTCCACATAATAAATCTTGTCACATCATACTATTGCAACACCAACTTTACCCTTTTAAATTTTCTTTTAGATGTTAGGGGATGAATCAATTACATTAAAGAATTAAATTAGGTGACGAAAAAAAAAGATAAGCTATTAATTATGTATTCATTTAAGAGATATGTCTATAAATTCTTTGACAATTATTTTTCTTCATTTAATTAAATTCTTTCCTATAATTTTTCTTTCCAAATAGCATCAATATAGTCAAGAAATAGGCATTTAACTTTTCTTTTCAAATATTGATTAATTTCCTCCAAAAAAATAGCATTAATAAATTGAATTTGAAAAATACATATGTCCAAATTAAGAGGTAAGAAAAAATTTCATCGATAGACATCTGGTCACAATAAATAGCAAGAATTTTCTAGGGTAATCTCTCTCTCTCTCTGAGGAAACCCTAAGGAGGCTTCAGAACCTTGAAAATATTCTCGTCCGACGGCGCCCGGTCGCCGGGGGGTCTCCAGCCTCACCGCTACCATGGGTTTGCTGCCGGACGGGAGGTCTAAATGCTCAATGGGATTGTCGGAGGGAATTTGCTCGGGTTTTGTCACCAATTCGGCTGGGTTTGTTCGATGGGGTGTTCGTGGCTTTACGGATCCGGTCGTCGATCCTCGCTGCGATGGTGTTCGATGGGGTGCCCTGGATTTCGATTTGACGGCGGGGTACGGTCACGGGCCTGGAACAGCGTTGGTTTTCTGTGCTGGATGCATCTCGTGGCGGTGTTGACTTGGGACGGCTTGGAGGCAAGGCGGACAGGGCGACGCGGGTCGGGCGATGTGGGTCAACCGGAGCGAGGTCCGGTCGGTGGAGGTCCGAAGGGATGGTGGGAGGCAAGGTGGACTGGCCCGAACCAGCGTGATGGGCCTGAAGCAAGTTCTTCTTGGTGGACTTCCTATTGGGCCGCTAACTGTTGGGCTGGGGTTTTGCCCTAGTCCATTGCTATTTTGGGCTGGGGTTTAGGCTCTTGGCCCAAACCTATGTTTTTAGCTTTTGTCTAATTACAATAAGTTTCTTGTATTAGAAACCTACCGAGTGTAGTTTGGCTTGTCTATTCGCTATGTTCCCATAACTTTTAGGCTCGCTTTTAAAGTGAGCGATTAGTTCGAATATAGTTGGTCTATCCTATGTACTACTGTGGCTCCTCCACGAAACCTTGATCTGGCCATTGTTATGTGTCAGCGGGTGAGTATGTAATGGCCTTCTTGGCATGTGCTATTATCAATGGAATTACCATTCATTCAAAAAAAAAAAAAATTTCATCGATTAATTATCATCTACAAATCTAAATATAAGGAAAAAAAACAAACAAAAATAATAATAAACTCAAAATATAACATGTAAACCCTAGCTACATATAGAGAAGAAAAAAAAATTAACATAAGAATACATATAATCATATGAATATGTACTTTTCACATTATACTTTCAAAATTTACAAGAACCCAACAAAGGTTGAATTCATATACATGTGTTATGCAAATCTATTGATCGAGTGTATGTGCAAATCTATTGACTGAATTACATGAAATTTTTTTCCATTCTTGATTGAAGAAAAAAATTGTTGTTTAAATCTAAGCATGAGAGTAATGAAAAGAAAAAATGAAAAAAAAAAAAACCAAAATAATTTTTGTTTAGAAGAAAGCCAAAGTAACTTAGATTCATTAGATTTTGGAATGATAAGATTGTCTTTTTCTCAAGAATTACATGTCATGATATGACAAATTAGTGATGTGTGTAGGTGACATGGCATGACACCTAAGATTGAGGCCACAAATCTTAGGTCTCATTGAGGCCACAAATCATTTTCCCTCGACAATAATTGTACAACACTCATTACAAAAATACTGACGCTCACGTACATAAAATTCATTTCTAGGTTTCCTATGAAAACGCAGAGAGAGAGAGAGAGAGAGTGCGAAGGCAGTAAGAACTCTGAGATCCTTCCGCTCGTCCAACGGCAATCTGCCGACAGTGCTGGCACTTGCCTTGTTGATGATGAGTTGCTACCGGAAGGGAATGGTTTTCTATTGCCCTCTGGCTTTTGAGATCGCAGTGCTTGGGGTTTGATAGTGAGTGGGCGGTGTTGTTCAGGTTCGATACTCCTCTGTGGTTTGGGTAGTCGCGGACACCGCTTCATGGGACAACGTCAGCAGCGTGGTTTGGTCTTGACTTGGCGGCGGCGATGGCGTTTTTTTGAGGATCTATTGGAGGCTTGGGGTGCGGAGCGATCCAAATTCAACAGTATTTGGGTGTGGCTAGTACGTTTAGGGCTTGGTGGTGTCTTCCAATTGGCGACATCGCAGTGGTGATGGTGTCCTTTAGGCGTGATGGCGGTTGTGTTGGATGTACGCTCCGGTGTGCGTGCGTTTGTTTGCTCAGAGGGGTGGAGGCTAAAATTGGGTCGGGCCAGTCACATTAGGCCTTGGAGCTGTTTTCTTCTTGGGTCGGCTGGGCTGCATGTACCAGTTTTTGGTGGAAGAGGGTTTTGGCCCAATCTAGTTTTTTAGTTATTTGCCTGCAAATGGATTTGGGTCTTTGTCGGCTTAATTCTTAGTTTTTCAAGTTGTACACCAATTACTAGATTTACTTTGAAGGAGAGTTAATTTGTGAGGGTTTGGGTCCTTTTGTTTTTAGGCTTGAATAAGTGAGCTTATTTTGTTTGCAATGAGGGTTACTGATCAAATTGTTTTGGCGGCTTGTATCATCTATGACTTTGATATAATACAACAATTGATGTAATGTGCCTTTTTTTTTTTTTTTAGAATCATGTAATGTGCCTTTAAGCCATGAATAAGTAATTAAATTATATTTTCTCAAAAAAAAAAAAAATACTGACAATCACAAATTAATTATTCCGGTAAGTAACAAAATAAAATGAACAAGTACTACACTAGCTAGTGTGCTAATTAGAATGAAACATGTAAAATAATTTCGTGTGACTTACATTTCAAAAGGCAGATTCTCCATGAGAAATTAAGAAGGAAAAAAGAAATAAAAAGGCAGAACAAGATCTACAAAATCTGATCCAAATATGATACTTGTGCATTTTTGGTTTAATCCGTGAATTGGAAGAGAGGGGTTTCAACGTTCAGAGCATCATTCAATTAATCTATTTATACCCCATTAATTCAACCCATGACTGATGACCCCATTAACCAAAAAGAGAGAGTGATCGATATATGCATAGTCTTTTAGGAGACCAATTTGACTGGAGATTCTTGAAGTGGGATTACAAGTTGTGATAATTGTGATTCTAATTCTCATTAGCTTAATCTTAAGAAAGGTGGTGGGTATTATTTATGGATGACCCCCGTGACACATTGTCCAGAATCATATCAAACGCAATTTGATTTATTTTAGCTTTTCAAATCAATTTTTTTATTACTTCTTTTTTTATCAAAGATGTAGAGCATTAATTTGTTGGCTTTGTGTCTATAAAAGCATTAAATCTTTCCGTCAAGTTGTTGAAGACCAAATGGAATTAGAAAATGGTATACGTGATTCCTAACTCAATACATTTTTACTAATTCTCTTGAATAAGAACAAAAACTAGTTTGATCATCTACTCTGGAAATTCTTTCATGCACCGATGGTGTAAGTGACCCAACACTTTAATTTGTTGGCTTTGTGTCTATAAAAGCATTAAATCTTTCCGTCAAGTTGTTGAAGACCAAATGGAATTAGAAAATGGTATACGTGATTCCTAACTCAATACTTTTTTACTAATTCTCTTGAATAAGAACAAAAACTAGTTTGATCATCTACTCTGGAAATTCTTTCATGCACCGATAGTGTAAGTGACCCAACACTTATAAAATGATCTAAACCCTTTTTTTTTTTTTGAAAAGGAGTTGATTGCATTAGTAATCAAGCCATGAAATAGGCCAGAGTCTAACAGAACTTACATAAGAAATCCTGGGACAAACCGGGTAACCTATCTAAGTCACAACTAAACTCATTAAAGTCTAAAGGGACGCTCGCTGAACAGCATGCAAGAATAATCTCGCTCTCTAACGAAAAATATTCATCTAGTCTAATCTGCCAAGCACGCAATTGTGGTACAAATATCAACTAGAAACGTCTTAAAAAAGCTTATAGAAATTACCCCTACTTCAAAAGGCTCGAGTCCAGAATGTCTAGAAGCTTAGGACACTTAAGAAAGCGCGAGTCCCTTCCCCGTAGGGTTGGAATCAGCACCATCTGCAGCCCCCACAGTAACCAACAACCTCGGCATCAGGTTGCTCCTTGGGCTGTTCTTGAGGGTCTTCAGCATATAGCCCCCATCTTCAGATTTTAGCCAAATAGGCCCAGAAGCCAGCCCAGTCAAACTAATAGTCAACCCTAGTTCAAAACTAGGGCTTCCTGCCAATTTTTCCGGACTGTCTCCTTCCCTGCGACCTTCTGCCACACTGATCTCCAGCGCACCAGTCCCAACCACCGGCCCAGTCCTCGCCGGCCCTCCTGCCGCCTCCACGAAGCCCGGCACAGCCGCATAGCCCAACGCCACTGAAACCAGTGTCTCCAGCAGCCCCGACTTGAGCCTAACCTTGGCCAGCTGACGCCGCCACAACGACGCAGATTCCAGTCGCCCCGAAACCTGCCAGCGTCGACACCAACGCCACGGCTCCGATCCGATCCGATCCGGCAATCCACTTTCACAGAACCACCCTCAGCCGAGAATTGCCTCAACCGGAGCCTTCGAAAAACTTGGTCGAGATTCTGATGCCGTTGCAGAAGAGACCACGGCCTCTCCAAACCCACGCCGCCGTCCACTCGCCTCTGTCTGGTCTGGAAAGCACGACGCTCCCTATGATCTAAACCCTCGATTATAATCAACTTTTTTATTTCAATAAAGAAAAAGTGTATTTAATGCAATCTAGTCGTTCGTTCATGTCGGTGCAAGTGCACGTTGGTACTCTGAATTATCTCCCAAAACTCTCCCTTCAATTATTGAATTTCGGGTTAACTTTCTAATTTTTATTGGGGTCAATTCTATTTTCATTATATATATATATATATATATATATATATATATATATATATATATATATTTGTGCATGTTAATAAAGGCAGTGAAAGTCGTCGGCTTTACTCTCCGACGGCAACATAGTAGAAAAGCTGTGCGTATGGTAATTATGCTATGTTGTAATCGAGTAACATTTTGAGTTATCTTTCCATTATGTCACCGCTATGTCAAAACAAATAGAGTAACCAGTAGAGCACTCTTTGCTAGTTGGTGCCTGGTTGAATATAATTATTCAGTAGGGACTCATGTTATTATTACATGACGTTCTCTATATGTTTATTGTAATCAGGAGTTTAGGCTCAATGTTCCCCCTTTGTATTCGACAGTTTCATTAATCAAGACTTGAGGGCAGCTGCACCAACCCTTTATTTCAAAAATAAAAAATAAACGCAGTGAAAGTCATCTAATGAAATTATTTGCCTTATTGTAATACTCATTCTAAGTTAAAGTTTTAAAAATATTGACCACTGCGAAACAAGGGCTTATATAATTTTAATTCATTATATGTCATAATATTCTCCCTTGCACTCCAAAATGATACATGTATTCACCATTATTGGGACTTACTAATATGTAGTGTGAATGACTGAGTTGGTTCTTTGGTTTATTTAAGTTAGATCATGTTGCATAGAGTTATATACTTATATATGCAATTTTAATGGCGTGTCACAATTTAGGTTCACAACCCACTTGGTTGTGCAATGGTACTACTACTTAGAGACATGCATCAATACTGAGGGTAAAGTATGTATTCGTATTACTATATTTAAGAGGAATAATGTTACGCCCCGTATTTAGATTTACCTGTTTACTGTTTATTTAGACGGTAAACGTTTAAAATCTTTACTTTTTTACTTTCATTTTGAACTTTTAGGAGCTCTAAATGTTGACTTTTTCTATGATTCACTTTGTGAACAACTTCCTTTTGCAAAGTTGTAGAGTGTGACCGAGTCCTTGGATGCTCGGCACGCAAAAATTAGAGTTCGTATGAAGAAGTTACGATATGAAAAACAGAAGTTACTATTTCAAGAAACCTACTATAAATAGCAATTTCATCCTTCTATTTCTGGAAAGTTTCCATTTCGGTCAGAATATCCTATTCCCAATTCTTTCGACACAGACCTGTATTGCAGCCCGACCCGAAACCGAGATCCAAAGGGTTCTCTGCCTTCGGACCTTCTCTGGCCACGCCACCGGTGTCGTTCAACCTGCCTTCTCCTCCTTTACAGACTCATGATCATGGTTCAAGCTACCCAACCATGAGGAGAGAGAATCGAAGCAAAATTCATCTCGCTACCGCGCTGTAGCAACGATTCGATTGCCATTTTTCGACCATCTCCGGCAACACCACCACCTGAGTTTTAAGCCCATGTTCTACTGATCATCCCAATACAAGCCTTATAGCACAAATCGATCGGAGTTGAGAGAATCGAACGATTGAATTTTTTGGGTGTTGAAGCTTTCGAAGCTAATTTCGGCCGATCTCGATCGAATTGACCTTAGCTGCAGGACGACATGCAGAGCGAGCTCGAGGAGGAATCATCGGATGGCTGTCATAGCCATAATTTTGTGAGTGGACATTTGCTTTTAAATGAAATGTACATGCAATACTATTATTTTCATATTGAGATTTGATATATTGATTTTACGATTTATTGATTTCCATAAATTGTTGATTTATCGGAATTCCATGAAATCATGTTTTCGCCAATTTATTGAAGATTAACGAAATTGATATTAAATTTCCTTTTCGAAAACTTTCATTAATTATCAAGTTATTTAAATTTTGAGTTATTGAGATTTTCTTTCAGAAAGATGATGAGTTATTGAGGTTTTTATGAATCATGTTTGAGTATGGATAATTTATGGAGATTTTATAGATTATTGAGAATTTATTTTCGGAAAGGGGATGAGTTAAGGAAATTTTATGAGAATTAATGAGTTCATATTATGTATTTGAGGAGGTTAATCTTATTGTTAGAGCATACATGCATTACCTGGTCGACAGTATCCTCCAGAATATATTCCGGTTGGTAGTACCCTCCAGATGACATGAGATAGTTAGTCGGCAGTACCCTCTAGCCAGCACCTCATAGTATTCCGGTCGGCAATACCCTCCGATGAGTCACCGGATCGGCAGTACCCTCCAAATGACATGAGATGGTTAGTCGGCAATACTCTCTAGCCATCGCCTCATCGTATTCCGATCGGCAGTACCCTTTGATGCGTCACCTAGTGGGCAGTACCCTCCAGGTGACATGAGATGAATAGTCAGTAGTACCCTCTAGTCATCGCTTATTTGAGATATTTCATCATGTGAGGTTTCGAAATGGTTTTGAGATGCGCGTATTTTATGAGATGAACTTACAATATGATTTGAGATATTAGTACCACATAATGATTAAAAGTATTTTCACGAGACCTTAATGTGACGGTCTGAAATAATTTTTCTTGAGATACTTATATCAGTTTATGAGATTATTTGTATTGGTGATGTGATTTGAAACTGTCTTATCGAATCTGCACTGCATGCTCAGTTTTTAAGAGATTAAAATTGGGAAAGCATTAAATTTTATTTTATTTTCTTAAAATTATTTATTTTTCATCCACACTCAATCTAAAAAAATTTCTAAATATTTTCCCCTGGGCTTTCGGTTTTTCGTGCCCAAGCTGCAGATTAGTTAAGGTCGAGCGTGTATATGAGTCGAGACATAGATAGTGTCCACCACTTCCATCTTCGTTGTAGGTTACTGTTTAACCTTTTTTTTTTTTTTTTTTTTGAGTAAAAACACAAAGCAGTTTCCATTAATTAGGGTAAATGGTTACAATCAAAGTCTAACGCATCCATTATATAGTCTGGAGCTTGACCTATCCATACCTGATTGGTATTGGATTCAAAAGCTAAGGCAGCTAGCCTATGTGCTACCATATTAAGCTGTTCTAGGAGCACTACCATATTAGGAGCAAATAAAAAGAGTAGATCTTTCACATCGGTTTAATTCTTAAATTGCTCTGATCACCAGATTATTGAATTGTATTGTAAAGTTAAGCATTTGAAATTTGAATTTAGCTGTTGCAATCTTTGGGTTAAAATCTTGTTTACATGTCTGATTTTTGGGTAGTCCATCTTAGGGGTAATTTTGCCAATTTTTTGATAAAATTTCTCCTAAGGTGAACTTTGGAGGGCCACTTCGGATTTCAGGGTGAAATACGGGACAATTCCTGTCAAATAATCTATATATAGCTTTTTAAGTTTATAAACAAATTCCCCCAACACATTCTTCAATATCAACTCATAGGTTTCTTGTGATGTTCCTTCATACTCCTTTAACACTCTGACCTTTGAAAATATTTTTCGGCAACTAGATTACCGTCTCAGGATTATCAAGAAGTAGAATGCTTGCACTTTTGTATTTGTTCCTAATCACGACTAATATAACCTTCTACATCCAAATGACTACGTCTTAATTAAGGGAAAAAAAAATTGGTCATAAACTCATGATCACTGATCATATTAATTTCGTGTGAAAACTGTAAAAAGATTTTTCTGCTTTATTAATTTTTTTTGAATGATTATTTAAAAAAAAAAAAAAAAAAATTGAATGATAATGTAGAGGAAGATGAATATTGAAGAGGTTGGATGGGAGAATCAAACACTTCTACTTTGCTATGAATAAGGGATGAGTTTCACACCACCAAAGCCAATCCAGTCAATTAACTAGTTTGAAACTTTTTTTTTTCTTTTCATAACGATAATCTTGTAAGATAAAAGTTATGAAATTCCACTCACCATCGTATTAATCAACAGAATTTTTGACACTTGCTTCCTAATGATAAGCTTAAAATGGCCAATTATTATTCTTGCATTTATAGACATGTACTAGTCAAAAAGTCGTTTTAGGATTAACCACCGCCATTCTAAGCTCATCATATCAATTACGAATAATGAATTATCTCATCATTTAAAGTTTTAAACCATTCATTTTTAGGTTCCCCACTCCTATATAAAAATAAATAAATGTGAAGTATTTTCACAATTTAGTTGTGATCAAACAAATAATTCGAGTGTTTTTAGAAAGAGAAAAATTCAGGTACCGTCCCCAAACTATGCTGCCAAGGCCAATTTGATACCCGAACTCTCAAAAGTATCAATGTGATACCCAAAGACCTAAATTGGTATCAACGTGATACTTCCGTCAAAATTTTCTAACGGCGTCGTCTGTTTGCTGACGTGGCAAGCACGTGGGTCCCAAAAAAAAGTGAAATGACAAATTTACCCTTTTTTTTTTTAGAAAAATTCATCTACCGTCCCCAAACTATTTTGCCAAGGCCAATTTGATACCCGAACTCTCAAAAGTATCAATGTGATACCCAAAGACCTAAATTGGTATCAACGTGATTCCTTCTTCTTATTCTGGGATCTTCTTCTTCTTCTTCTTCTTAGGGTTTCGCGGCGCCAAGCAGCTTGGGGCTGAAGCTTCCAATCGAACCCGATACCGGTCGAAGAACCTGCTGGTGCTGAGATGATCAACGACCCGTCCGCGTAAATTGGGGCCGTCGAGCTGTTGGGCGAGACGAGGCGTTCAGCCGGAAGGTACCGTGAGAGAGTGACCGTCGAGGCGGAGTATGTACGGTCTCCGAATGGAAGGCGGTCCAGTTCTAGGGATGCCATTTTAGCTATTCTTCTTCTTCTTCTCTCTCCTCCTCTCTCTCTCTCCTCTCCTTCTCCTTCGCCTAAACCATCACTAACGCCTCCGAGATGGATTTCTAGCAGGAATTGGAGAGGATCTCGGCGGCGTTAGTGATGGTTTGGGCGGAGGAGAAGGAGAGGAGAGAGAAGAAGAAGAAGAAGAAGAATAGCTAAAATGGCATCCCTAGAACTGGACCGCCTTCCATTCGAAGACCTTACATACTCCGCCTCGTCGGCCACTCTCTCACGGTACCTTCCGGCTGAACGCCTCGTCTCGCTCAACAACTCGGCGGCCCCAATTTATGCCGACGGGTCGTTGATCATCTCAGCACCAGCAGGTTCTTCGACCGGTATCGGGTTCGATTGGAAGCTTCAGCCCCAAGCTGCTTGGCGCCGCGAAACCCTAAGAAGAAGAAGAAGAAGAAAATCCCAGAAGAAGAAGGCAGAAAATGAAATGAAAAGAAAAGGAAAAAAATGAATTAGCAAAAAAAAAAAAAGGTAAATTAGTCATTTCACTTTTTTTGGGACCTACGTGCTTGCCACGTCAGCAAACATACGGCGCTATCAGAAATTTTGGACGGAGGTATCACGTTGATACCAATTTAGGTCTTTGGGTATCACATTGATACTTTTGAGAGTTTGGGCATCAAATTGGTCTTGGCAAAATAGTTTGGGGACGATAGATGAATTTTTCTAAAAAAAAAAAAATGTAAATTGGTCATTTCACTTTTTTTTTTGACTACGTGCTTGCCACGTCAGCAAACAGACGGCGCCGTCTGAAAATTTTGACGGAAGTATCACGTTGATACCAATTTAGGTGTTTGGGTATCACATTGATACTTTTGAGAGTTCGGGTATCAAATTGGCCTTGGCAAAATAGTTTGGGGACGGTAGCTGAATTTTTCTCTTTTAGAAATGACATTGACAATAATCAAATGGCTAAAAGGTAAAGAAAACAAGAGATGCACACACGTAGTCAAGCAGAGCCCTAGGGTTTCTGAGCAGAGTGTGGCGGCGGCGCGGTAGTCTTCACCGGCGAGCTCTCGTTGTAAGCCGCACGTTACAGATCTCAGTATCTGTTTGGTGGTGACAAAGGGTTAGAAAGATCCAGCTATACTAGTATCTTAGCCGGATCTTGGTGGCCGGATTTGGTGTTGTCGGATTGAGGTAGATCAGCGGGTTTTCCTGGGAGGCAGATTGACTAGGTACGTTGGGCTGCTACCGGCTGATCTCTGTGCCGTTGTGGTGTTGGAAGCGTGACGGTGGGTTAGTGGGTCGGATTCGGAAGGCTTCGATCTCTCTATTTCCGGCAAGTCGAGCGGCTTGGGGTGCAGGGGAGCGGCGGCTCTTGGGTTGCAGATTTCTGGTTTTTGGCTTGTGTTGATTGCGATTGGTGGTGGACAGCTTTGGGGTCACTATGATCGGGCTTGATACTGATCGAGGTCGGCCGCCGAAGATGGTGGTGGCGGCGGTGGCAGGTTTGCAGAGATGGCATACGTCTCAAGCTAGCCTCGTTGCCTAGGTTTGGTGTTCTTGGTGTGGGCCTGGGCCATTTGGGCTCAATCTTCCTTCGGCTCATTTGAGTAGGTCTGATTCTATTCAGAATTGGGCCAGTTTGGAGGGTGCCTTGACACCTTCTTTCATTACTTAGTACTTTGGGCTGGCCTGGCCCGAGAGTTGGACCGCCTTGGGTGAGGTTGGGCCTTCCTTTATGGTCTCTAAAGTGCCAGTCGTAATTCAAATCATAGTTCTACAGAATTGGTAATTATCTCGAGTTGAACTGGAGGAAGCGGCTTATGGATGAGGAATTGACTCCTATTTGCTTGCAAGGAAGTAGCTTTCTTTTCGTACCACAATTGTGTGCTTGGCGGATGAAGGGTTAGAAGATAATTTTTCCTCAGAAGACACGGAGTTGTTCTTTGTTTATGGGTTCGCTTCAATAGCGGATTCAACTAGACTTGTAATGAGTTTGCAGTGCTTAGATAGGAACTTGTTGTTCTGTTTTTAAGTGTCTGTAGATTTTAACTTTTTGACTGGTTATCTAATGCAATTAACCTTTACTTCAAAAAAAAAAAAATGGCTAAAAGGTTTAATTTCGATTTAATATTCTAATAGTTTTTTTTTTTTTGACTTTGTCAGGGGGAACCTAAAGGCTTCCTAGGCCCAAGATAAACCCCTTCGGCGCATGTGAAATGCTCCAACTGTGCATTGCAGCACAGTGCCTGGTCACTTTGACAGCTTCGGGGTTCGAACCTAGGTTGGGGAGCACACCCAACTAGGTAAGAACCACTAGCCCACTTGCAGTGGTTAATATTCTGACAGTTAGTTAGCTCGTAGGCTTGTAGGTTCATTTTTATAAAAATGATTCCCCGCTTAGTGAAACTAATTAATTCTCTCTAAAGCACTCTTCTATGATTGATCACCATTGAAGGACTTCCAACATGAAATATTTTTCATTTTCATTTGTTTCATAGGGCATTCCCACTCAATTCAAGTAATTAACATATAAATGTAGGTACTCATCTTAAGATAACTTGCAACTAGGACTAGGGCACCACCACTCCTAAGATAACATACATATATTTGTATATCTAGGAATTAAAATTAAACGATTGTTAGTAATTTATGATTAACAAAGAGTAGCGTAGGGGATTAGAAAATGGTGGTTAATTACTTAATTATAACTTAAATCGTGTGGTCTATGCAATCTCTTGGCAAAGAAAAAGATCATTTAGTTTATTGCAAATGAAATAGCTAGTATCCAATGCCTTCTCTCCTACGGACATTTTAAGTTCTTAGACCCTAAACTTGAGACAAGACTATGACGATTTCGAAACCCCACAATTTCCTTTTTCTAGTATTCAAATACAAATACAACGTGTGTGTGTTTACTCAATGGTAGAAGATTGTCCCACCAGAAACGATTCCTCTTAATCGTTCATCATCTTAAGCAATCAAAGATGACTACCAAAATGATTCCTCCTTGTAGATGGCAGGATATCCATATGCCTAACCCAAACTTATCCAATCTCAATCTTTCTCATTCACTCGCCAAAGAAAGCGGATAAGACAAATGACTTTGATAATTGTTATGAGATTTACTGAGATAACACCACAAACGATTCTTATTAGTTGTTGATGGAAGTAGAGTTCTTGATAAATTTCGCTTACATCAAGTCATTTAATAACTTACACATATATCGACCACTGGTCAATGAAAAATTTCTTCACGTATGTGTCATTCACTCATTCATCACCCTAAAAAGGGGAAGAAGAACAATTTCATGATTGTTATTATATAATTGTACTGGCTAAACACATCTGTTAGGCTACGATAGGTTAGGGTATAAGTGATATAATCAAAAGGAATATATATATATATATATATATATATATATATATATATATATATATATATATAAATCCTATCCAGAGCGGAGCTCCGCTTTGAAATTAACGTATGAAGTTCGAGTTTTTGGTCACTTGTCGGTCGCATATCAACATCTCGACCGCTCAGTTTTTAGATACTAGCGTATAGATCATCTCTGCAAATTTTCAGCCAAATTGATGATCGTTAAGGCATTGATAACTGCTTTAAAGCTAGTAAGGTTCAGGTTGACAGATTCAGTCTGTCCATTGGTTTAAGCGAGTTAGATGCCTTAACGATCATCAATTTGGCTGAAAATTTGCAGAGATGATCTATACAGTAGTACCTAAAAACTGAACGGTCGAGATGTAGATATGCGACCGAAAAGTGACCAAAAACTCGAACTTCACATGTTAATTTCAAAGCGGAGCTCCGCTCTGGATAGAATCTTATATATATATATATATATATTAAGACATGAACGATCGTCAATTGCCTACTTTCTACTTGGATATTTCTGGTGTTGGTTGTTTAATAGGGGCTTCATTTTAGCATTTGTTGTTGTTTTTTTAATCATCGGAAAAACGATTGTCAGTCGTTCATGTAAGTATTTCATGATAAAATTTGCATGCTAAAATAGTTACAGACGTACATCAATGATGCTAATCAATGGAAACTCATTTCATCTTATGGATTCAACAAAAATAATTAATGTCTTTAATGAGGTGTTTATGAGCTTAAGAAAAGAAACATGCACCTTATAATTACCGTGTTAAGCATCAACCCATCAATTACAAGAACTTATAAACATCTAAAGAGTTAGTTATATATGATCACTTCAATACAAGGCATGTTTATCTACATACATACTTCATGAATTCTATTATTCACAAAAAAAGTAAGAGATTTTTATCTATATGTATAAATTGAAATTTTCTTATTTTTTTTTAGTAATGCCACGGGGGCGAAATAGTATATTCATCACAAGCCAGAATAGGTCGTTACATACCCTTCCGCTGTCATTTATAGACAGACAAGAAGCTAGTGGTAGTACCTACAAATGGTACGTACATATAGTCCTACTCATTGTACAGTCAAATACGTAGAGATAGCGGATATCATCATTCGGTACTACTCCAGAAACGCTAAAGAGACATTGGGTGCACAGTAGTGCATTGGTTCCTAAATCAAGGAATTTATTGTAAAAGACAAGCTAAAACATAGTAAAGGCCTAGGGCAACAACCCTAGCCCAAAATAGTAGGCCCAAGAGCATCCAAAGGAAAAGTCCAACTCCAGAGCCCATCCAGCTGGTCTGGCCCTAGCCCATTCGTCCTCGACGACATGTCGTTTGCCACAATCCCAGCTTCCTGACGACATGCCGTACGTCACAAACCCAACAGCACTGCTTGACCCACTCTGCCACGATCCATGCCACGCCGATCTCCGCTGCCGCGACTACTCACCGCTTCGGCCCAAACCACCGCGTCTCACGCCGCCATAGCTCATGCCTGAGACACGCCGCCACAGCTCATGTTGCGCCTCACGCCGTCCGAAAACCCGCTGGTCCTGATCAGCACACCCCTCCTCCGATTGAGATACGGCCATAAAAAACCCAACCCCGAGCCGTCTGGAACCCGAAGCGCACCACCCATGAATGATTCTCGGGCTAAATCGGATCGAAAGTCCGTCCGGCAGCAACCCCAAGACGATGGCAAGGCCCGGAGGCCAGCACCGTTCGAGGAGCCGCTGGATGAGATCGAATATTGGAGTGGAAAAAAACTGGACTTTGGGGGTTTTAGGGTTTCTCTCCCGAGGTTAGAGAGAATTTCAACAAACTATTTAACGCTAATAATTGAAATTTTCTTATTAGACAAGTGAGCTATGAAGTTATCCATCCAATCAAGTTGTTGAACAGGAAATCAATAATTGAACACGGAAAAGGATAAAATTTTCTGATATCTATGAAGGGTCAAAGTCATTATAGATTTACATATAAATTTAATGAATCAAATAATCTGTATAATTCTAAAGTGAATGAGAGATCCTTTCAAAAAAAAAAAAAAAAAAGTGAATGAGAGATGGAAAGATGGAAATTGTAGACCATAATTAAGACTGATTGAGCTAAACATTAGGGAAAACAAAACTTTAGAAAATATTAAATAACATAAGTTCTATTTCATTCATTATTCAAGCAAAATATATGTACCATTGGTGGTGTATAATCTTTATTGAAAGCGTTGGTGTTTATTTAGGCATCTTATAAATTATATATTTCTACATGTAGTACACATGTCATTGTATTATTTATTACCTCCCACCCACCATTCATGATTTCATGCCTGGTGTTTCCATTCTCATGTAGGGTCTATTTTCTTGTGATGTTGACCTAAAAGCCATGAGAGCTATTATATGACTGATTGCATAAACCCAAAAACGAAAAAGAGATAAAAAGAAACTTGAAAAAACTTAGCCTGTATAGTTATTATCACATAACCCATCCAGAATGATCAAAAGGTTTCCTTAAATTTCAATAAGGCATATGACATAAAATGTTAGAAATAAGTGATGTTAAAAGCAAAACCATATAGGAAGACATGTAAAAAAAAAAAAAAAGTTCCACATTAGCGGGTATTTAAAGTTTGAACACCATGTTTTTGGAATAATTTTCATGTTACTCAGTCTCATCTAGCAAGGTAGTTTATCAATGAATAGACTATTAATCAAAAAATTGAATGTACTTATTGTAATACTACAAAATCATACTACACACTGAAATGAAAAGATTGCAAAAGAAAAAAAGTTAACAAAGTTTTGAGTTTCAATTTGAAGTCATCATCATACTAGAGCATCGAAATTCCATCATCTCAACAATTATTGCTATAACAAGTCAATAATTACTACCTAGTTATCAATAATTACTAATTGGAAAACGATGGGTCTATTTTCTTATCATCCTTTCTGTAAAGGGTTTGGTGTCACAATTTAGTTAGCTAGACTTGTGTATCAAAGTTAAGGTACAATTTCTTTCATGAGTGCGTATATCTGATGGGCCTAACTTTTTTCATTTGTCTCTTCCTTTCTTGACTATGAATAAAAGCAGACTCTAATGTCACCCCACTCGTTCACTTCCGTACATTATAAGGTACTTTTAAAGGAGTTTCTGGGCCTTTGTAACTTTGTTTTCTTTCTCCCAAGTCTTATTAATAAAATTCCAAAAAGAAGAAAGAAAAAAAAAAAAAAAAAAATTAATAGAGGGGGCATTCCGAGAATTGAACTCGGGACCTCTCGCACCCTAAGCGAGAATCATACCACTAGACCAAATGCCCTTGCTGGTGCTGTAGTAAATTTAAAGGAATAAATTGCAAAAAAGCGGAGACATACGATAATATTCTATTTCCCCTTTCACCTGGTCTAAAAGAGCTTTCACATTTCTTTCAAAAAAAAAAAGAGCTTTCACATAATGTGTCTCCATTATTATTGGTCGGAATATAGGCCGATACGTCTCCAGTTCTCCACCTTGTGTTTTATGACAGGTAAGGGGTCAAACTACCTGCTTCTGTCTGATTGTTTAGCGGCAAGCCGGCAACTCTCCGAGCTTCTCTCCTAATCAGATTCCAGGTGTTAGGATGTCCCCAGTGGGGTGGCTAGGGTGGGAAGTGCGCAAGAATTTAAGTTTTACAGAAGCTTGAAAAATTTTAAGTAACAATGGAGCCCGTATCAGAGATCAGCAGACTCTCCCAACACTCCAAATCTCAGCAGAATCAAATATGAAAAATAGTCTGCTTGATATGACTGGTGTCAGATTGCTTTAAAGAATGGAATTTAACCACTGTACAATATCTCGAGAATGTTAATCACAAGAAACAACAGAAAGTGCTATACGGAGGTCATTTGAGGTTCCACATATGTACATTCTATATGTTTCTAGTTCATCTTGATAAGCATTTGGAGTACGGGCAGCATAGTGATTTCCGCTCACTTTATCACGCTTGGAAAAGATGATCTCTCTCAAGACGGGTTCATGGCCGTTGAGAAGATTGCCCAAGCTCAAAACTTTTCGCCATGACTGGTTAGCAGTGGGAGGCGTAAACATATTTGACACCACCGGTCTTTCGTTCATCGTTACTATTTGCTGCTTCTCAAACTCCTGCAAAGATAACATGGCTCAAATCTTAAATGTGTGATAAAACAATGAAGAGGAAATTTGGATCCCTCCAGAAGTTTAAGCTGCTTAACTAACACCCTCGAGGCATGAGTAACATTATTTGTTCGACTTCTGCTTAATAAGGATGGTTCATGAATACAGGCAGCGTACCTTTGGAGTATTGTCGCCTGAGGAGCTTGTTCCCATCCTTGGAAAATAAAAGTTGCAGCAGTCACGGAATATTGCTTCAGAGAGGCGTGGGGCGTGCAAGAACTTGCGATGAAGAGAAGCTGCAATAGTGAGTAGCTTCTCAACATGTTCAAAAACACCACACAGCCGTTTTATGTCTTCAATAGTATCAGTGTCAGCAGATAGCCGATTTGCTGGAATGGAAACCAAAAGTGTAAGTTATAATACCAACTTACAGTTATCTGTATATATATACTTATCTCACATATATTAGTTTCATTTTCTTTGAAAATTCAGACTAGCTAACCTTGCAAAGGCCTCAATGCAGATGTCATAGTAAGGTAAAGTTGATCGAGTTTGGTTGTCATCTGCTTCAAGCCTCCAAAATGAGTCTGATTCAAAGTATCTGCTGCCGCGCTGAAGGCAGTACATATCATTTGCTCGAGCAACTGATGTGGTCGTAAGGTTTCCAGGTAATGAAGACTCTATGAAACTCAATCAAAGAAAAGCATTAAGGAGGGTTTGGGAAAAACCATGACGACCCAGGAATGCAAGTCAAGCTAAGTAAATGATTGGTTAAAAGAACCCTTTTCCTATTTAAAAGCACGCACCACATATAACTGTTATAATCTTGGGAAGTAAAGTGAAGTACCTTTTCTCCCTCTCTATTTGGATCCATTAGCGGCTTCTGCTCAGAAGCTGGCAAAGCAGGTGCGTCATTCCAAATCTTTCGCCACAAATTCCCACTCTCAGACATTCTCTTTGACAGCCGCCCTCGAGGGGGCCAGTCATCTTTTGAACCCTCTGTTGCAGGATTATTGGATGATCCGCTCTCTTTTGTAACATCACTCTCCCAATCTCCAGGAGAATGCCAGCGAATAAAATCTTCAAAAACAGCGTCTGGATTTGCTGCTTTGAATGCTGACATGTCTAATTCAAATTTTACAGCACGTAAGTGATAGCATCTGGCTAATGATACCCACTATTGTTTTTATGATCATTGTGCAACTCCAATTGATAAAGAAAAACGAGCATTTAAAGCTTATTACCTGAAGCTAAGATCTCTCTCTCCAAAAAAGCAGAAAAGTTCTGCGATAGATAATTAATAAGATTATTAAAGGCAATACTCAATAGTAACATAACAATTATTCATCTAGTGAAAGAAATTTGCTAAGCATATCATGGAAGTACCATGATAATTAAGGATGAATTGGAAAGTTATTGCCGAATAATGGTAGGACTAATAATTAAGGGCTAAAGGCTGCCCTACACCTCAGGTTAGATAAACCCCATAAATCATTTAATTTCCCCATCTCCTGGAAATTACAATAAGCTAAAAGAATAAAATATTCGAAAACTTCAAACTACTTGAAAGCCAAATAAAGAAATTCCCTAAACCCAGAATGGCACAAAACCCCTTATCCCCGGTCTCAGTTCACTTTCATTGTAATGCATGTGATAGATTGGCATGGACAGAGTAAGAAAACTTAACTGGCAGAACTACCATATTAATAAAAAGAGCCTTGTGAGAATCCAAGTGAAATAGAAGTAATCTCTATATCTTACAAGTGAGTCACCAAAGGCTTCCACGGCCTGGAGCCGTTCTTCATGCATGTCTTCTGTCATGAGTGGTGCCTCCTATAGTGATGAAGTAGAAAAACATATACTTTCAAAATCTTCAGACCTCCGAGAGCATAAAATATGATATGGTTGCCAAATAGTGTTACACTAACCTGCGTGAATGGTGCATGCATTCTCTGTTTTGATTTCAGAAGCATCATACCTGCCTCACCAGCTGAACCCCTTCTGATACAATCTGAGGGTTTTAGATCAGCAGACACTGCAGCATGTTCAGGCCTAGCACCAAGACTTGATACACTCTGTTTAGAGTCTTGCAAATCATCTGGAATTGCAGGGCTGCAGCATGAGCAAAGTAAAGTGCATAAATAAGATGCAAACTTATCTCTCTTTGTAAATTGAAAATTCTCTTCCTTAGTCTCTACTGACTTTAAATTCCACACAAGTCAATCAAGGAGAACAAAGAAATTTGAAAAGTCTTACTCAATATAACACTAGACTTTCCCTTTGCTTTAACATAGATAAACCCTTAACATAGATGAACTATAAGCAACTTGACTTAAATTCCAAAGCAACAGGCGAGGCAGTCTACTGCATAAATCATTAATCTAGTTACTCAAATGTGGCAAAATTTCTTGAATCATCGCACCACTTCGGTTCACATCACCTAATAGGATATCCAAGGGCACCAGTCTATAACACCACGCACAGGCTAATCCAAGTATCAACCTGTGCTTGGATTAGCCTGTGCTTGGTTAGTTAATGCCAGAATAACAACCCGCCAAATCTCTGCATCAGCTGAACTTGCTAGATACCTACCTCTCCATGACCAGAAAAATTAATCTTGAATTACAAAAGACCAATATTGTAACATGCTCGAGCACCTATCTCATTCTAAGCATGTGAAACAGTTAATGAACCATTAGGCATGAAACAATGGAGAAACTCGTGAGGATGGGTGATTGTTAAAAGTAAGCATCAACCCATTATTTCAGGAAAGTGATTCGTGCAGTCTCAGCACTTAAATGAATGTATATATTTACACACACACACACACAGTGACAAATTATCTGCTTGCGAACTGGTAAATTATGGAAAAAGGAATCAAGTTTGAAAAAAGAAAGATAATCCAAACGAATTAGTTCGTATTATATGAAGAAAACCAAGGAGATCTCACTTGCTTAGTTCACCTGTCTCGTTTCCCATCAAGGTTTTCACCAGGTGTTTGCATAATACATGAGTCCTCTGACCCCTCATCCAGACCATCTTCCTGCATTTTCATTCAACTAAGAGGGTCATGCTAAAGTAAGAACGAGCTAGCATCATAAATAGAAAGCAAACAGAATGACCTAGTACGAAAAAATAAAACAAAGCACCGTTATGACCTCAATACTAGGAGATGAATGATCCATGCTTCCAACACAATCTTGAAATTCTTCATTCAATTGACGCTTCCTCTCGATGCATATAGCAAGCTGAACGAAAAGGAAATCAGATGAGATATGATTTTGGCTTTGTTTCTTCTGTGCTTTATAGGAATTACACATGATACACTGTCAAATTTGCACCATCTTAATATTAATATTCACATGTCAAGCAGAATATATATATATATATATATATATATATATATATATATATATATATATATATATATATATATTTTTTTTTCCAATATTTAACCACATGATGGTATAATTTTTGTGTTTATGTATATCTTGTAGATTGAGTAGGGACTATGGTGCCGTGCAGCCAAAATCATAAGCCTAAACCTGTGTTCATATGGGACAGATAAGCAAAGGTTTAAACCTTTTCTAACCCAATTCTTAACAACTGCGTCGAAAAGAATTTCACCATACTCCTGTGTGATATGTGCAGATAATTACCATATGAAGTTTCTGGTAAATCATACAAGTGGACAGATCAATTGAACCAAAGGCTGACATTAAGGGCAATGGCTGTGACTCTTCCCAACACCACCGAACTTCTCGAACAAACTCTATCCAGATAACAGAAATAGCTGAACAAATATAAACAAAACCCAACAGATTGTCATAATTAGGAACTCTCCTAGAAAATGAATCCAGAAGCTGAATGCCGTACACTAGGTTTTACTGCCCGAATAATATAAATGTATTCTTAAAATACCACGTATATTGCAGTTTCCAAACCAAAGAGAATGCAGGCAAAACTGTGCAAAAAGGGATTCCAGAGGTGCAGCCTTTATTCGAGAAGTCTTGTGCTCACCAGAGGCAAAACTGGGGAATTGTGCACCTGGAATTTAACACCATGGCATTTTAATTTAATGTGTTGTTTAGTTAACTACATGAACATGTAAGTGCAGGAAGGGACAGTACCATCATGAAAGAGTTCCTTGAGCACACGATCAATAACTGTAGGAGGAGGTATAACCATGGAGGAGTTCAAATTATCAGAACCTGGGTTTTCAACTACCAAAAAAAAAGATTTTGAGCATATCAAACAATAGAAAATGACATCTCCAGCTCACAAAACAAAGAATTGCAATTAAACAAAAAAGGTCCTGAGTCCAAGTTGGTATGACAGGTAAATCAAACCTGACACGAAATCTTCCATAAACTGAGCCTCAAACGACTTGTTCAATGCATCAACCAAAAGGCACAGCTGGCTAGCAAATCCAATTCTGTTTCCTATGGAAGAATCAGTTCTGAAAGAAAGTAATTATCAGAAACCTTAAAAAGAGTTAAGCACACTACACAAGAATACCCGATGTTAGATGCTCCATATAATCCCCAATCAATATATAAATGACATACTAGCACTTTGCAGATGCACTTCACTGAATATTGCTTCCAAAGACCAAGTTCAAATTTACATAAATTTCAAGTGTACAATTACAAAGTAGCTAGAAACTAGTTCTCTTGTCATATTGCGGTATACAGTAGAGAAGAGAGACAGAATCAAGATCCCGTAAATGTTCACAATTTACATCGATAAAAGCCATCACAATGACACAAACACTCCGGCATAGCTTGTACTTAACAAAATTGTATAAAATGACAGCTGTATAAAGTATTTACTCACAAAGTTGAAGACATATTAGGAGATAATATCCATTTTTGAGCCTCATGGGGTGAAGAATTTTCCAGTTCAGCCATCTCCAGGGAGCTCTCGACCACCTTTTCAGACCACAAGGCAACCAACTCAAACCCTGTATGGAGACAATACATAATCAGACAAAATGAAATAATAGTCCATTTGGATGAGGGGATTCCAAATAATGGAGTTGGATTTCAACAATAAGCTTCCACTGGTTAGAGAACCCATGAAAGTACCAAACACAATGTATTTGAAATGACTATTTTCAGTGAGTAATTGACATCCTTGTATTCTTCCATTTCTTACCACATAAATACAAACATTTAGGTACCTCTTAACATTGAATATAAGCAATTTATCTACAACCATTTATCTGAAACCCCTATATTTGAAAATTACGA
Organism: Rosa rugosa; assembly: GCF_958449725.1. Taxonomy (NCBI): domain Eukaryota; kingdom Viridiplantae; phylum Streptophyta; class Magnoliopsida; order Rosales; family Rosaceae; genus Rosa; species Rosa rugosa. Next base: position 10,255,176 of record NC_084821.1, read on the forward strand.
CCAAATGGAATCCCACATGTCCTTCACATTCAACAAGCATAAAGCAAGATGAATATAAAGAAGTTTGTCATTAACAACAAAATAGGGTCGGTCACTTATTAGGACTGCATAGAAAGAATAAGTGCATCAGGAAATAAAGAGAACATCTAGTCCACATTGAGTTATCTAGTATACCCAAGTATATATTGTGCAAAACAGAAATGACATGACTGGAAAAACCTCAGTACACAAGCAATAAAATTTACGATTACCTTTTACAGGGTCTTCAGCAGAATACCACTCACTCCATGGACAATCATCATCCCATTGTGTTCTATTGTGCATGTCACCACCAAGATCGTCTCCAGATTCAGTAACATCAGCATCAGCTCTTTGTACATCATCGTCATCAGGCGGAAGGGATCTGTAGGTTAGCTTCATAGTAAAATGGACTTTGAAGAGATGCATGGAAAAGTCCAATGTGGAGTAGGCCTTCAGAATCAAATGACAATATATTAGAACTTGGCAAAAAGAGAAACCAAATGTAATCTTAAAGAAAATACAGTTTCAGGTAACTGCAAATTCCAGAGCTAAAAACTTGGGCGTGCGAATATGATGTAATCACAGGGCTCATAGCAAATATCTAGAACGAGATAGGTAAACCGACGGCATACAAATAATAATAATAATAATAATAATAACTGATCCATAATGAAGGAAACCGACATAGGCATTTGCACTTGCAAAAAGGAAAAAGAAAAAAGGTTGCTTCTCACAAGGCAAACTTAAATATAACACCTTGCATAAAGGAATATAAAAAATAATAACAAAAAAATTGTTCTTTCCAACCTACCCATTAGCATTATTATATGAAACAGAGCAGGAAATGAACAAGAGGCACAACATGGAGAAATTAGTACAGCATAACATTATATCCGCCAAGCAAAGTGGTGATTGCAAGCTCAACAAAATAAAGAAACAACCAATGTATAGCAGTAGATAATATAAAAACCAAAGAAAATGGTATAGAGGTGGTAGAACTTACAAATTTAGAAACAAACAACTCGTATAATCCTTCCAAATGCATAAGTTTTACTGGAACCTGGCTACCAATATGATCAGCCTCAAATCTTCTAGTGAAAACTGTTCCCATATTCTGAATGCCAATGTAAGCTTTCCTAGCAGGAACATGCACCGGGACAAATGCGGGCCACAAACTGCATACCCAAGTTTTAAATGATTTCATGAGTCACTGTGCTTTATTCACATAAAATTATCCGACAGCATGATAATAGATCAATAAACTTTAGTCTACTAATTGTAAAGGAACAGCATGTTCATAGTGATCTAACACCAGACTACAATTGATCAGGATATGTAAAAGAATTCAAAGTTACAAGAGTAGAGTTTCAACTTTCAACTAAGCATCCCACCCACCTTGAACAATTTGATAAAGCAATTGCAACTGCACTTAAAAGCTTGCTAGCCTCAGGAGCGTCAAGAACCACTCCGCTGGCACTTTGTGGAGCAATTACCTGAAGGATTATGCTCATCAAATTTTACATGCAAAAATATCAGTAAAGAACATAAAGGGGAAAAGATGTCAGGTTAAAACAAACCAAAAAATCTTTGACCCCAAAGCACAACTGCAAATCATGCAATCTGGGATCCCAATCCATAACTTTACCTGTGCATCCAGGATAAAAAAAAGATATTAGCCTACCATCCTAGTATTGTGATGAAAACCAAAAGAAATTCTTTAGTACCGTCATTTTTAGATCCAAAGTAGTATTCCATGCAGTAACTTTTCACTGCAAACTTCAACTCATATTTAACCTTATAAAACTCCTCTGAAACCTCCCTTGCATCCTTTTTCTACAACCAAAGAATACATAAAACAATCAAATAATCGCAAAAAAGCTTCTTCTCTCGACATGATCAAACACAATATAATTTCACCATAATGCCAACGGCCACAAAAATCAAACTTGACAATGCAAAGTACCAATGACACTCAAATTACAAGTAATTGTTGCAGTATGTTTCATTCACACAACACATTTGATAACAAAACCAAGCTTTTTAAGCATACCAACAGATTTTTCGGACCGTCGGCTATCCATTGCCTACAAACCGCCTCTATATCAGAAATGAACCTGTAAAACATCAAATATATGAACCAAAATTAGTTACATCAGTCAAAAAATTTCAGAACAAGCACTGATAAAAAAATAAAATGAATTACCTTTCCCATGAAGAGGCAAGAGTGAAATCATCAAAATGCTCAACCTGCCAAAAAAAAAAATTACCTTGAGTGTTCAGATTAAGCTTATAAAGACTATTACTAATCTCATTAGTGGCTTTAAAAGTAATGATTTTTTTTTTTTTTGGCAAAAGTTCAGGCAAATTCCAATTTAGTAAGAAAAAATTGAAATTAAAAAAAAAAAAAAAATAGAAAATTGAAAGCAATGAAGTTGAAACCTCGTCCTCCTCCTCCTCCTGTTGAGCTTGGTCGTCTGCGGAAGATTCCATCTTGCTGGAAGAAGCCATTTATTTAAGTAAGAGAAAAAATGTGAATCTCGGACTGTAGATACGGCGTCGTATAGGTTTGTATCTAATTGACGACGACGACGACGATGGCTGAGATCGAGATCTGTGGGATTGAAGGAATACGATTAGGATCTGTAAAGTGCGGGAATTGCAGAGACTTACTGCTTCCCGCTGGGTTACGTTTTATGCAAATTGCACTTACCTTATCAAGCTTTTTGTTAATTCCTAAAACTCCCCCCAGTTAATCCGGATTTGCAATATGTCCCCTCCGAGTTCACAAAACCGCCACATGTGTCCCTTCATCTCCAAGTTATACGTACTAGCCTTCCTGCACGCGCGATGCGGAAGGGCCGCTCTCGCGCGTGCGTATTGTTTTTCCTTTCTTGCTACGCATGTTTGAAATGTTACTCATGAGTGAAATATAATTTCTGTGTTGCATGTTACCTAACTCTTTGAATGGTGTACGTAGTTTGTGGGATGAATTTTATCCATTTCTGTGCAGAAGGGCCGCGCTCGCGTGTGCGATTAGGTTCTGTGTTTTTTTTATTATTTGCGGGCTATTATCTTTGTACGATGTTTTCACAATTACTTTTGCATCTGAAATGTGTCTACTTCCAATCTAGTGCCGTAACTATTATGAAGCCGCATCTTTAATTTTATATAAGAAAACCTCGAAAGTGCGAGGAAATTTTTTTTTTTTTTTGAAAAAAAAAAAAAAACACTTAGTCAAGGGGACGTGAAAGCCTTATCCCTCGAAAAAAAGTTTGCACCGGACAAAGAGACCCTCTTAATCCTCTACAAACTAAGTTGAGCTTCTACTACCATTACCTAAGAAACAATGACTTCCAATAACAGTGGAAAAAAAAAAAAAAAAAGGCATCTCATATATTTGCTGTTTGTACCCAGATTAAATAAACACAAATGACAATGATAAGAAAAAAAAAACTAACAAAATATAAGTACCTTATATAATGCTGCCAATACAAAAAGCTTTAAAAAAATAATAAAAAGTATTATGATCACCGTAACATGAAGACCAGCTTCTACACACTTGCATTCACGGATTCTTTTTCCTTTGAAAAGTTATCTTCCTTGCGGCTCTTAAGATTAGCAATCTCATGGTGTCCTAAAAAATATAAATGTCTTAAATATGCAGCTTTATCAACTAAAAAAAATTTCTTTTATAAAAAAAATAATCAATCGTCTTAGGTACCTTCTAAAATTGCATTATGTGGAAGGAAGCAAAATTTCTTTATACACAACGTTTACTGTGAATACCCCTTCCTCACCCTCTAATGAACCTTTTTTTACCAAAACTTTGGTGCTTGCCTCTGAAACTCCTCTCGATAAAGCCACGTACAGCTGTCCATGGCTGAACACATGATCAGGAAGGTAAATACCAACATTTGGTATTGTCTGGCCTTGTGATTTATTTATGGTAAGTGCAAAACTCAACTTTACGGGGAACTGCTTTCTTGTCATCTCAAACGGGAGTCCAGAACTTTCGGCACTCTTAAGAGCGATTCTTGGCAAGAAAACTCTAGTTCCCGAAAAATGTCCTGTTAAAATCTCTGCATCAATTAGATTGTTATATGCTCCGCGGCAAGTCAATCTTGTACAGTTGCACAACCCCATCTTTGGGTCAATATTCCTCAAAAGCATAATTGGGGCACCTTTCTTTATAATCAACTGATGTGGCGGCATACCAGAAGGTGAAATCGAATTTAAAAATTCTTGTTGATACATATTTCTGGTGTCATCCTCAACTGAGTCGAAAGAGTATAAGATTCGTTCAGGCCCTGGAAAGTGTTGTATGATTCTTTCATTGAGTACGTCAACATCATCATTTTTTGGAGTAATTATTGCTCTTTCAACCATGTACCCGGCATCATTTACATGACGATCCAAATTAGGGAAGACTTGATTAACCAACTGGTTGATTGATTCTTCATTCTCCCATGGTATGATCATGGGCCAAGGTATTTGTATTATGTCTTCAACCACAGTTGGTTGTTCTCCATTACCAACACGAAGTAAGAACTCTGAGAAATCTGGATCGTTGATGGATCTCATATTCTGTGTCAAACGAAGAATCTTCACATCCTTCCAAAATGAAGCATTAATCAAACTGGCTTGCACCATCTCAAATCTCGTACCCTTATGGATAACAGGAAGAACTTGTCGGAAATCACCCCCGAAGATCATCACCTTTCCTCCAAATGGGAAATCGACACTTGTTATGTCTCTAAATGTTCGATCAAGAGCTTCAAACCCATATCGATTCATCATTGGTGCTTCATCCCAAACAATTGCCGATGACTTTCTTATCAACTCTGCTAAATCAGATTGTTTACTAATACAACATGTTGAAGATGCATCAAGATTAAGAGGAATTTTAAACCTAGAGTGTGCCGTCCTCCCACCAGGTAGTATTGTTGCTGCTATGCCAGAAGTTGCTGTTGTCAATACAATATGATCATTGCTTCTCAAGCTTGCTAATAATGCACGATATAAGTATGTCTTTCCAGTTCCTCCTGGACCATCAACAAAAAATATGGCATTGTCATGACACTCAATAGCAGATATTATGGAATTGTATGCAAAAGTTTGATCCTCATTCAAATGATGAACTGCATCCCGGTCTTCTTGAGGAATGTTAATTGAAATTTCATCTTGTATTAGCCTTGGCATTGAAGAATTTTCACCACCATCTTGAGTCATTTCTGGCAAGTCATAATCAAAAACGGACTTACTGTGCTGCACCAACAACTCGTTCAAGTCTCGTAAAAGTCTATTTGTGATACGTACATTGTCCGTGGTGCTCGAAGAAGGATAATCCTCTATCATGAATGGATAAAATTCATCCCACAAACTGCGTACTTCATGGGGCATGCAATAAACCAGGATGGTGACAAACAATCTTCTTAAACAATCATCATTGCCTCGATGCTCAAGAGTCCACATAACCACTGCAACAATCACAAACGAAGCTGCTGTGACAGACCACAGCTCCCAAGTAAATGGTTGAAGAAAGACCCAAGCATTTGACTTTGAATTGGAAACAGGCGCCACTATCACTAACCCAGTGGTAGCATAGGGCTGAGAAAAATCCACAATCATTGTGCGGTTTTTCACAATTGCAATGTCCCCAACAGCTGCATCAAATACCTGCCAAAATTTTCGATTACAAAGAAGGTGTTGATCAAATGAAGTAGATAAATATTACTATGGTTCTCCATCAAACTAAATTTCCAGTTCATACTCGGCATGTAGATTGTTTCAAGCGATCTGCATGTGCTAACTCATACATCATGTTTCCATGTATTGGTACGTTATCTTACCCTAAAGCAGACTCACATTTTAAACATTCTTTGGATAATACCAATTCTAAAGCCAGTAAAGTATACTTACATTTTGTGCAACCATCTTCACAAGCTCATCATAACTGGGATTGGACTGACCATTCCCAAAAGGTACAAATCTGTAAGGAATATCATACGGACCATCATACATGTTTTATGAAATATATAACAACGAATGACTTCAAGAACACCTAAATTGACTTCAAGAACAAACCATCCCCAAATCCCTGAACCCAAATACCAACCAAATCGATTTGAAGAACAAACCATCCCCAAATCCATAAACCCAGCAGCAAATTCCTAAATTAGAGTAAGACCCAACTCTATTTCAGTCACCCACATCTCTAAATCGATAGAAGCCCAAACACCCAAACCTAATTGCAAAGGACATTAGCAAAAACACCCAAATCAATATCCCAAGAGAACCCTAAAACCCAAAACAAATCAAAGTTGAAACCCTAAAATGATCGAAGAAAGAGGCTTACCATCCAACAATAGTGAATCAATACTTCGGAATCGTTCGTGAAATTGAAGAACTCAACCAAAACCCAAGTTAGCTGAGGAGAGGTTGAAGAAGAATCTTTTGTGTCCAAAACCTAGCTCGGGCGGTGCGTCTCTAGCTTCCGTCTCTTCTGGGGAAGAAGAACCTCTCATGGTTTTGAGATGAGAGGAATGAATCGATCTGATAGCTAGCTCTAGTTGCTCTAGGTCAGGAGAGCGCGAGGTAAAAAAGAGATGTTTTGATTTTTTTCACTGGGTACGGGAAAGCACGGGGTGAGAGGCTGCTTTGGTTGTTGGTTTGTACTTTGTAGACCGATACGAGAGAGCAGTGATGGAGGAAGAGCAGCGAAGAAGAGGAGCTGCTAGGTCGGGCGAGGGAAAACTAAGAATGAACGAAGACAGTGAGCTTTTTCATTTTTCCACCAAGTGGTGGAACTCGGGGTCTAGGTCAGAAGAAGAGGGACTTGTAGTTAGGCGAAAAACCTTTTTTTGTCCACACAAGGAGAAATAACTTTTCCATTTACTCAGACAACAGAATCTGTTGTCTGAATTTTCTAAATTATAACAAACTTGAAAAAGTTGAATTGGTGTTGATTTTGATACCATTTAGACGACATAAATAGTTAAATCTGTTGTCTGAAGACGTTCAAAAAAATCAGACAACAGAAAAAATGTCTTCTGTCGTCTGAGGGGTATGGTATGAAGCATTTTTTGACATAGTGGCAACATCAATCAAAGCCCCAACTTGATCTGTGTAGGGTATACGCGCACCGAGCGAAGTAATTCAGTGGTTTGCTTCACCGTTGCCTATGAACTCTCAACTTTACTGCCACCACAGAGCATCTGAAATCAATTTTACTAAGTAAAACAAAATCAAAGTAAAGCGAAGCACTCAATAAGCAGAAAGTCACCTCATTTTGTTTGTTAAGAATCTTCACAGTTTCAGTATTAGAAACAAAAGTAAAGGAAACAAATAACAACCCTCTATAATCAATTTTGACCGGTAAACAATATTAGAAATTAAGATTAGAAAAAGCCAACAACATGAATGAGGTAGAAGACATAGAGAGATCTGGCCTTGAATGATTAACTTTGAGCAATAAAAAGAACACAGTTTGCATGCCATCTGACTGTTCCTAGTAATCTGCAGAAGCAATTACTTCCTACGTATATAGTGAACATAACATTTATATTATTTTAAGAAAATTAGATGTTTTAACAGACTCTAGAAATCAAGTAATAACCTTAAAGCTTTGTTCAATATGCTCCTTAATTCCTCACAGCTTCAATCAATTCTTCCTTAATTGCTCACCCGTCCTGTTAATCTGATATGGAGCAAGTTACCAATTCTCCTCTCTCAAATGATGCATACACAACCAATCATAAATTAAGTGTAAAAGAAAACTACAAACCAATGGAATTGCTAATCAAGCATGTAATGGCATACCTAATAAGGACTTGAATTCCAATTTCATCAACCTTCCTAAGATCCTTACTTCCAATTGTTGCTGATAACTCTAAAAGAGGGGCTGGGTTAAGGCCTATGCTGGAATCAATAGCTGCATTAACATGAAGGTATTGCACATCTAGCTGCAATCACATAAAGAAAAATAAAGATATGAACTGATTCTAGAAATCAATTAATATAACCTTAGAACTCTGTCCAAATTTGATACCTTTTTTTTTTTTTGTAACGACCAAATTTGATACCTTAATTGCTCACTGATTCTCACCAATCCTGTTACACATATAACAACACCATTAGTAGAATCGAAGGAATTTATTTTTCTTGTTTCCCTTTTTCTGGGATGTACCAGAAAAAAGAAAAAGAAAAAGAAAAAAAAACAAAGAGTATGATTATACCTTCTAAACACGATTCAGTTGAGTGCTCTTCCGAACCAAATCGAAATCCAAATTGAAATTGCAGGAATTTGATTTTCTTCTTTTTCCTTGTTCTGGGTTGATCATCCATCTTGCCTCTTTTATAGTTGGTAAATCGTGGTGAGCCCATTGAGCGCCGATAACTTCCCACGTTCATGTTAAGATCGTGAGTTTTCTGGTTGGTTATTACCGGTGAAGGAGGCAATTCTCAGTTGAGTGGGTATTTCGTGCGTCTCCCACGTCCGACTCTCTCCCCGGATAAACAAATTCAATTTCTTTTTGTTTGGTTTTTTTACAGTAATAACCTTGTGTTTGTTTGTCAGAGTCAGATGAAATATGGGTAAATTAGGCAGTTCAAAATTTGGTGAAGCTTTTAGACGCTTCGCTTTATTGTAGTAGAGATAGAAAAAAATTAAACAGTTCCAGATATTTATAGTTTAGACAACCACAATAATCTATGTGGACTTGTAACCAAAAAAAAAAAAAAATCTATGTGGACTTGAAAAGACGACTAAATCCTTAGATCATAGATTATTTAAAAGTATCTTTTAATAAATAGAGGACATAATCGTAATAAACAAAATAACCTAATAAAATTTTAATTTATTTTTCCTTAAAATCTCTCTCTATAACTTCCCACTTCCACAACAAAAGAGAGGGGGGGGGGGGATACGGCCTATTGGAACTAAATACTGCCTTATCTCTCTCTCTAAAATTTTAAAATTAAATCCACACACAGTGTGTGTTTTGGTCTAGTTTATTATACTAAAACTAATCTTACAGTCACGAGGAGAGATAAGGCAGTATTTAGTTCCAATGGGCCGTATTTATTCTCTTGTAATAAAAAGATGCTTTTTGACCAATTTTCTTTTACGTAGTTGGCTAATTATTTTATCAAAACATCTCTACTACTTTGCTTTGGTATCTTTGCTAACACAAAATTGGATCCAATAAAATGAAAGAAGCAAAAGTGTTGCGTACTTAAGAGTAGAGTAGTGAAACTCTGGAGTCGGTAAAGCTGTTAGATTACTTGGTGTTGTTTGTGATATACTACATATAATAAAAGTATAAAACTCCAAAACGCTATAAAACACCCCAAAAAGCTCCGAACCGCAATGAATCTCCGAGGAACAGCCGAGACAGCAATGTCCAAAATCAACGATAAAACGCCAAAAACCTCTCCAATCCAATCCCGCAGAACAAGGGAAGACAAACTGACACAAACCGCGGGACAGGAGGTCCCACAACCGTCCGATCAAGTCCGTAACCATCGGGTTACGATGCTCCTCAACGCACCCAATCCTAACCCTCGACCACCAAAGTTCTTTTAACTAATTTTAATCACACGCTCCCAAACACAAAAGTAACAAACCCACTAGGCCACCACTCTCACTCTCTCTTTCTGTCAGAAAGTATGGAAGCTCAGAAATGTGAAAGCAACGACTCTCTCTCTGTAAATTTTGATAGATAGGGAAACTGGCCGAGTGAGCCGAGTCGAACCGCATTGAGCTCTACCTAGCTATGGCGGCAGCGTTGGAGTGCTGGTCGAGCCGGGCGAGTACGGACGAGGACATGGTGGAGCAGGCCGTGCTGATGAGGACGGAGGACAGATCCGAGGGGATGAAGTCGTCGTCGGCGGAGAGCTCGGCCACCGTCGCCGGAGTTAAAGAGTCGTCGGCGATGCAGAAGAAGCTGCAGAGGCTGAGCAGGAACGTGAGCGAGGCGATTGCCTCGCTCAAGAACTCGCTGAATCTTGACTCGGCCACTGACTCGCAAACGACGTCGTCTAAGATCGAGAGCTGTAGGAAGGTAGTGTGGGGAAGCGTGGTGAGGAACCTCACTCAGCTATATCCTGGTAGTCAGTTACCGGAAAAGCTCGTCTCCAATCTTCGCAAGCATTATGATTCTCTTCCCCTCAGGTTCGAAGCCTTTTTACTTTGGATTGAATCGAGCTGAGTGGTTTGTTAATTGTTAGCAGTAAAGATTTTGGTTCCGAATTTAGGGTGCATTGCTTCTGTCGATTTACTGATTTCGGTTTTTTGTTGAACAGTTATGCTCAGGCGGGGTTTGAGATGAAAGAAGTGTTTCTTCATATAAAATTGATAGAGCAGGCAGCGGTGGACGACCACCCTGCAATGTTGATTCAAGAGGTGTCTGAACATGAAGGTCAGGGGTCTGTCTACAAGCTCACATTTGCTTGTAACTCTTTGGTTTCGCGGCCGGTGATGTCGGATGCGCTTGAAACCGCATCCATTTGCTGCAAAAAGATACAGATCTTTGAGAAGAAGGGTTGTACTCTTGGCATTGTTCTACTTATGGTTCAAGCTGGGCAGGAGAAGTCGTTCAGAAACCGGGTTGAAATTGCGTTGAAATCAGCTGTAAAGAAGCCCAAACTCAACACAGTAAAGCTCCCATTTGGGCTGTGTGGGTGTCAGGAAGAAAGTACCAAGGGGAGAGATATGGGAGAGATGGAGGAAGACATTGGTGAACAAAATTATAGAAATGGGATTGAGATTTCGAGTCAAAAGATTCAGCTTCCGACACCCCTACCCACTACGTCAGTCTTTGTGTCTGTAGATGAATGGCAGACAATCCAATCTGGTGGAGATGAGATAGGGAAGTGGCTGTTGAACTCTGATAGTCTTGACTTTGTCGATCAGATTGGACCCAATACGTTTAAGGGAGTTTACAAGGGCAAAAGGGTTGGAATTGAGAAGCTAAAAGGGTGTGACAAGGGGAACTCTTATGACTTTGAGCTCCGAAGAGATCTCTTGGAGCTCATGACGTTTGGGAACAAGAACATTCTGCAATTTTATGGTGTTTGCATTGATGAGAATCATGGGTTGTGCGTTGTGACAAAGTTGATGGAAGGTGGATCCGTATATGACTTGATGATTAAAAGCAAGAAGGTTCAGACTAAGGATGTAATAAGGATTGCCGTTGATGTTGCAGAGGGGATCAAGTTCATGAATGATCATGGCGTTGCATATAGAGACCTCAACACACAGCGTATCTTGTTAGATCGAAATGGGAATGCTTGCTTAGGTGACATGGGTATAGTCTCTGCTTGCAAAGGTGTTGGTGAGGCAACGGAGTATGAAACTGATGGATACCGGTGGCTAGCTCCTGAGGTTTGTTCTGTTTCCTCAGTTACAGTTCAGTGAATTATTATAACTAGGACTCAGAAATGTTCCTGATATTTTCATTTTAGAAGTTAAGCTAGCTATTCAGACTACATCTTGCACAACCATGGTGATGGCGTCATTCCATGCATTTTGTGTTTCAGACCTGTTTAAGCTTAAAATGACTTCGTCAATGACCATAAACTTTTGTCTTGTCAATCTGCATCTTCAGGCCTCTGGGAACAATCCTTCTCCATTGGATACCCAAATTCCCCTTAGATTATTTTTCAAGGACTGATGGAAATGATCTATTTGCAGACAATATAGTTATATATATAGACATCATTTTGCCTTCTTTTCTATGATTAACTTCTGTTAGGTTTTTACCAGCATTCATAATAGAGTCAGTGTATCTACTTCAGCTTTTCTTGATCGGTCCATTATTACTTAAAGATACTTTATGTCATTTCTTCCCATGCAATTGTTTAAGCATGCCTAACATGTCATCATCATGATTGTAATTCCTGGTACTTTAATATAGTGTTTACCATTGTCTTTAGAACAATAAATTCCATTAAACACTATAACCTCTTCTATGCATTCCACTGAACAAAGCAGCTCAGCCGCAACCTTATACTACTGCTACTTTGAACAATATAGGGATGATGTGTGGAGCCCCCAGATGAAGCTTTTAAGTGTTTAGCATCATGATAGTTATAAAGCATTGTACCCTATCGGATCAAGTTTTCATGTCACTCTGTAAACACATATTTTATCCAACTTTCATTAGCTTTTGGATAATCATTAGGTTCCAACCTCTAATTCCACTTGATGATGAAATGCAAATATCTTAAGTGTGGGTTGATTAGATTTGCTTTTGTTTATTTAACTTAGGAGTTAGGACCACCTTTCTCCCTCTAGCTCCATTGATCAACTTGCTCTGTGATATCATAATACAGTTCTAATAATAAGGAAAGTTAAGAGCTGTTCTTCCTTATAAATTACAGCTCACCTCTGATTTGAATTTATAGTGTTTGTTTCACTAAACCTTTGCCACATCTTTTTCTATGGTATATCCCACTAAAGTATTTACTGTTTTCTTTTACCTCTTTGGTTTTACACAGATCATTGCTGGTGATCCAGAAAGTGTTAGTGAGACATGGATGAGTAATGTATATAGTTTCGGGATGGTGATTTGGGAGATGGTGACTGGTGAGGCAGCCTACTCCGCATGTTCACCGGTCCAAGCAGCAGTTGGGATAGCTGCCTGTGGCCTCAGACCTGAGATTCCAAAGGACTGTCCACAAATGCTGAGATCCTTGATGACCAAGTGCTGGAACAACTCCCCCTCAAAGCGTCCTCAATTCTCTGAAATTCTATCACTATTGCTGCGGACCAACAACAATGTAAGGTGAGGATCTGTATTCTCAATGGTATGAGGACCGTAATTTATTAATGTTTAGTACTAATGTAAAACTACCCCGAATTTTGGGGAGGAGTGAGTGCTTAATGTAGGTGCAAAAATAGACTGTGTAGCTGAATTAAGGAAAAGTCTTCCTTCATCTACATTGCAAATTACTTCTCTTTATATCTATCTCCACATTGTAATTTTGTATCCAAAAAAATAGAGAAAAAAAGAAAATCCAAGAGTTCCTTTGTATGATTGTGGTCCTTTGATGTGTTAGCTAAACCTACCTACCATAATTCATTATGGTGATGATTTTGGTAGTGGGAATATTTAATTCATTTTCGTTGTGCCAATGTGCCATCATTGATTGAGTAGGGAATTTGACAATTGCATGTAAAAGCTTATGATTTTCATATGCAAGTAATGGTGGATATAATTAGTAGGATAGGGGACAAGCTGTGAGAAATCATATGCTCACACCTCTCTTTCTTTTTCTGTGTTTTGTTACTTCTGTGCCAAATTAAAAGGGTGTCTTCTGTATTATTAACTATCTGACGGACAAGGGAGTGTCCATCTTGTCTCTTGGTCCCATGAGCAATGAATCCAGCACCTGCAACCGCAAATTTGTAGGGCATATGACTTAAAAGTGCAAAATTGTTTACACCTAATTTCTTGCATCAAGCAAGGTTTTGATCAACACTGTGTGAACTCGTTTGCCTTATCAATATTTTGAGCGATATATTTTATATATTCCAGGCTATCGTTGATATTTTATTCAATACAGATTATCTATCGGGAGCGAGTTTTGAAACATTGCTATGGTGAATTGTGTTACTAGCGTAGTCAGCATGAGCCAACTATGATGACATTGTGAAACATGATGTGGGTGAAGTGGACTAGGATAGTTTTGGATTATAAGAGATGTGGTGCGTGCGTGGTGAAAGGGTTAATCCTCTTTTACGTACTATTACATAATGACTCAAGCACGAAAAGTCTTTGGTATCATTCAATTCAATTGAGTTGATCATTGGCGACGTTGAGCTTGGAAAAATAATCGATGAGTTAAACCAAGTTCTAAAGAATTGCCGAAGTTAAATCATTTCAAATTAATAATTCAATTTCACGCAAAATTTACGCTTCAAAAAAAAAAAAAAAACATATAAGTCGAACTTGATAACTTTGCCATTCAGCTGAACTCGATGGACCAATGGATTATTCTTAAGAGATTCTTACATAGGACACCTATGCTACGTGTTTGTAGAGCTGACCAATTAGTGCATATGAATGAAGGTGTTTTGAATATTTCACTTTCTTTTTTGTTTTGTTTTTTTTTTTTTTTGAATCAAGCCCCACGGGGCGAAATAGTATATTCATCACAAGCCAGAATAGGTCATTACATACCCTTCCGCTGTCATTTAAGGACATAGACAGACAAGAAGGTAGTGGTAGTACCCACAATGGTACGTAGAAATAGACCCACTCATTATACATTTCAGATCGTAGAGATAGCGGATATCCTCGTTCGGTAATACTCCAGAAACGCTAAAGAGACATAGAGTGCACATCGGTGCTTAGTTTCCTAATACAAGGAATTATTATAATTTAGATAAAACTAAAAAACATAGGGTTGAGCCTAGGCCCTAAACCCTAGCCCAAATAACATTGGACTAGGGCAGAAACCCAGCCCAACAATTTGTAGCCCAACATGGTAGTCTTCAAGGAAATTCTCCCCAAGCCCATCAACCGATTCGGGCCAGTCAGCCTGCTCCTCCCATCCCCCCGTCGCACTGCACTGTCCGGCAAGATCCGTCCGACCCACGTCGTCCGATCCACGTCGCCACGCTTTGCACTGCCACGCCACCCTCTTGGCGTTCCAAACCCCAACGACCCTGCAACACCACGTGGCCCAAGCTCCGCCGCCACGACCTGCATCACTACGGACCAAAACCATCCCCGATCCAGGCTGCCCAAAACCCCACCACCATCGATCGAGATCCCTTACGTCTGCAATCCAGGAAACCCATCAGTAGAGATCGTAATACCGGCCCGTACAGTCCGACCACCACCATCTAAACCATCCCAACCGAACCAACTGAAAAGCCAGAGCGCATTCCTCCGACAAAATCACCGTGGGCAGTAGTTCTCCTGTCCGGCAGCAACCCCATGACGGTGAGAGGCCAGAGGCTATCCCAACATCCGGGCGCCGCCGAACGAGATCGAGAATTTGAACGGCGTAGGCCTTAGGGTTTCTCGAGGGGAGAGAGAAACGTTTGATTGTATTACAACTGAATATTTCACTTAATAATGAAGAGTGAAATTTTAAAAGCTAGAACCCATATAGTTTCTGAGTTTTGATTGGGCAGCTGATTCAGTTACACAGACATGTGGCATGGCTTCCTTACGTTAGAATTTCTCAGCATGGGCTTAAAAGTGCCGGTAGAGTAATTACTCTTTGAAAACACTGTGCAGGTAAATCTTGTGCAGTAAAAAGTTGAAAAAAAAAAAAGCAGAAAGAAAGTTCATGGTCAAGACAAAAACGACGACGTTGGCTGGAAAGCTGCCTAACAAAGCCCACAGTATCTGATTCCTCTCTCTCTCAGCGGTCAGCGGAGGGCGATGATACATTAGCACCGTCCTCAGCCACCACCTGTCCAAAGCTCCCAGAACCCCTTAGAAATGAAACAAATTCACGCAATTCCATAATTACCCTTCTTCTTCCACCTCCCTCCTTCCTATAAACCCACACCCCATATCCACAATCTCACTCTTTCACAAACCCGAGAATCCAAGCAAAGCATAAAACCCTCGCACAAAACCAAAGCAAAGCCTAATCCAATCATCAAGCTCCTTCTTCCAGATTCCAATCTTCCTCTCACAGTCCTAATCGGTACGTTTTTATCTCTCTCTTTCTCTCTCTCTCTCCCCCTTTTCAATTAATTAATCAATCGCTTGCTTTTGCTTTAGAATCAAAAATGGTCAAATTAGGTTTAAAGTTTTGGGGGTGGGTTGCTGTAGCTTCGGCGCCGATCTTTGTCGGATTGGCGTTCCGAAGCTACTCCGGCGTCGGCGACGGTGCCGATTCGGTTGATTTTCCGGTTTTGTGTTTGGTTGTTTCGGTGATCGTCGGGTTTTGTGGCGTGTTCAGCAGCTTACTGCACTATATGCTTCCTAGAAAGAGACCTTGTGAAGGAGAAGAAGGAGACGGTGACGTTAACAAGACCACTGGTACCAGCTCGGCGGCTTCTGCGTCTTTGATCAAGAAGCTTCGGATCGAATCCAACGTTGCCGAATCGGCCATCAACAACAGCAGCAGCAACGGTAGCGGGAGCGTGGTTGAGAACGACGTGCCGATCATGGCTTTGGGAGATTCCAACGCCGGAGATATCGATGAGGATCTGCACAGCCGGCAGCTTGCCGTCTATGGCCGGGAGACGATGAGGAGGCTCTTTGCATCCAATGTTCTGATCTCAGGGGTACAGGGCCTCGGTGCTGAGATTGGTACGAAAACCTCTGTTCGGTTTGGTTTATCATTTTCATGTAGTTTTATGATTACTGTTTGATGAGAGTATGAAATGATAGAGTTGGATTTCTCTATTTGGTTTTGTTTATCGTTTTCCGTGTAGTTTTGTGATTACTGATTAGTGAGTAAGAATAGAGTTGGATTGTGGAGGTGCTTCGTGAACTGTTATATCTCTATCTGGTTATAGATTTACCTTCCGTATTAACAATCCTGCTAGACATATCACCCCGCTATGTTCCTGATTAGATTCTTTCTATGAGCTGGATCTTGTCCATATTTATATATGATTGGTGTTTACTTTGTTCTGTTTTTGTGAAAATATCGTTTCACTTATGTGTATGTACATGCTCGTGTGTATTCATTTGCTTTCGCCACTGTTTTTCAATGTGAACTTTTGCTTCCTGCAGCCAAAAATCTCATTCTTGCTGGTGTGAAGTCTGTGACCTTGCATGATGAAGGGACTGTGGAGCTTTGGGATTTGTCCAGCAATTTTATTTTTACAGAGGATGATGTTGGTAAGAACAGGGCACTTGCTTCTGTTCAAAAGTTGCAGGAACTCAACAATGCTGTGATTGTTCATACCTTGACAACTCCATTGACTACGGAGCAGCTTTCTGATTTCCAGGTGTGTTGTCATTTAGTTATTCACTGTTTGCTAAGTGTTATGAAATTATTGAAGTGTGGTTGAGTCTGGAAGCCCACTTGAGTCTTAATTGCTAAATTATGTTTTATCCAATTGTTTACTGCTTTATTAGAATGACTAGTTGTTTTGAGAAATGGATGAGCAGCCTACATAATATTGTGTTTCATGGGTTTTATACAGATAATGAAAGATAATGTTAAAGCATGTCTAACATCTGATACAAGCGAATGAAAGATAACTATAAAGCATGTCTAACATCTGATACGAGCGAAGGACTAGAATTTTTCTAGCCTATATATAAAGAAGCCATCAAGTGGAACTGTAAAGGTATTCATTTTTCTGTTTGGAGAAAGGGAGGATAATGTAGATGTGACTCTCATGTACTTGCCTTCTATTAGGCAAAACTAAAGTACAAATCACGTCCCACCGCTA
This sequence comes from Rosa rugosa, assembly GCF_958449725.1. NCBI lineage: Eukaryota > Viridiplantae > Streptophyta > Magnoliopsida > Rosales > Rosaceae > Rosa > Rosa rugosa. The sequence continues at coordinate 10,272,574 of NC_084821.1, forward strand.
TTGTTCTAACATTATTTAGTTGATGCGACTTATTTTCAATTTTCTATCTTTGCCAAGAAGAAGTAGATATTTAGAACTGACAATTCATAGTTTAGTTATCAGCCAAATATTCAAAATTGTAAATGCCTCTATCTTGCCAAGGCATGTAAAAACCACATCTTTGTTTGTTTTATTTGAACTTTGCTATTCTGCTTATTGTTTTGTACAGACATTACTTATTTTCTGTTGTTTAGGCTGTTGTATTCACTGATACCAGTTACGAGAAAGCTATTGAATTCAATGATTATTGTCATAATCATCAGCCGCCAATCGCCTTCATAAGAACCGAAGTTAGAGGCCTTTTTGGTTCTGTATTTTGTGACTTTGGACCTGAATTCACTGTTTTTGATGTTGATGGGGAGGAACCACACACGGGTATTATTGCATCAATCAGCAACGACAACCCTGCTATTGTGTCATGTGTCGATGATGAAAGACTTGAATTTCAGGATGGGGATCTTGTTGTGTTCTCAGAAGTACATGGAATGACAGAACTAAATGATGGAAGGCCAAGGAAGATAAAAAATGCTAGGGCTTACTCATTTACTCTTGAGGAGGATACCTCAGGTTTTGGTACCTATGAGAAAGGTGGCATTGTCACACAAGTGAAGCAGCCAAAAGTGTTGAACTTCAAGCCATTGGGGGAAGCACTCAAGAATCCCGGTGATTTTCTTCTTAGTGATTTCTCCAAGTTTGATCGCCCTCCTCTCCTACACTTAGCATTTCAAGCACTGGACAAATTTGTTTCTGAGTTGGGACGATTCCCTGTTGCTGGTTCTGAAGAGGATGCTCAGAAGCTTATATCTGTTGCTACTAACATTAATGATAAACTAGGAGATGGCAGGCTGGAAGATCTTAATCCAAAACTTTTGCGCCACTTCGCCTTTGGTGCAAAGGCGGTACTAAATCCCATGGCTGCCATGTTTGGTGGTATCGTTGGTCAAGAGGTTGTAAAAGCTTGCTCTGGAAAGTTTCATCCACTCTTCCAGGTCAGTACACATTCTTGTTTCTCTTATGTTTCAATGAGTTGAACTTGTTCTTCATCTCCCTGCCAGTATAATTGTGTGCAATGCTTAAGCGTCCATAATTGTGTGGACAAGGCTTCACAACACACAGACACATTGGGTCTTTGCAGATTTGATATTATCTCAAGAGTTGTTTCTAACTATCGTCTAAAATTTAACCATTTAAATATGTTTCACGTCTGCTATTTTGCCTGCTCGTATTAATCAAATGTTTAACTTGTTCCTACAGTTCTTCTACTTTGACTCGGTAGAATCACTTCCAACAGAGCCACTGGATTCCAGTGATTTGAAACCATTAAATAGCCGTTATGATGCACAGATTTCAGTTTTTGGGTCCAAGCTACAGAAGAAACTGGAGGATGCCAAAGTATTCATGGTTGGATCTGGTGCACTTGGATGTGAGTTGTTGAAAAATGTTGCCCTGATGGGAGCTTCATGTGGCGACCAAGGGAAGCTAACAATCACTGATGATGATGTAATTGAGAAGAGTAACCTCAGTAGGCAGTTCCTTTTCCGTGATTGGAACATTGGGCAGGCAAAGTCTACAGTTGCCGCTTCTGCTGCTGCATCAATAAATCCCCGTCTCAACATTGTAGCATTGCAGAATAGAGTTGGCCCTGAAACTGAGAATGTGTTTGATGATACCTACTGGGAGAATTTAAGTGTTGTTGTTAATGCACTAGATAATGTCAATGCCAGGCTCTATGTTGATCAGCGGTGCTTATATTTCCAGAAGGCACTTCTTGAGTCGGGTACTCTGGGTGCGAAATGCAACACTCAGATGGTTATTCCTCACCTAACAGAAAACTATGGTGCCTCTAGAGATCCTCCAGAGAAACAAGCACCCATGTGTACTGTCCACTCATTTCCACACAACATTGATCACTGTTTGACATGGGCTCGATCTGAGTTTGAGGGTTTGCTTGAGAAAACTCCAGCTGAAGTGAATGCATATTTATCCAAGCCAAGTGAATATACCGCTGCAATGAGTAATGCTGGGGATGCACAGGCCAGGGACACCTTGGAGCGTGTTCTTGAGTGCCTTTCCAGAGAAAGATGCGAAACATTCCAAGATTGTATTGCCTGGGCGCGCCTCAAGTAATTTCTTAGATAATATACCTTATTATATTGTTTTATCTTGTCCCTCCTTTCTCTCCATAGTCATGAATTATAGTTTGTTTTGTATGAATAATTTTAATATTTGCTCTGGCTTACACAGGTTTGAAGATTATTTTTCCAACCGGGTGAAACAGCTGACATATACTTTCCCTGAAGATGCTGCAACTAGTACTGGGGCTCCATTCTGGTCTGCCCCCAAGCGATTCCCCCGTTCACTGCAGTTCTCAGCTAATGATCCCGGTCATCTCCATTTTGTTATGGCAGCATCCATACTCAGGGCAGAGACATTTGGGATCCCAATCCCCGACTGGGTTAGGAACTCTAAGAAGTTGTCTGAAGCTGTTGAGAAAGTGGAAGTCTCAGACTTTCAGCCCAAGAAAGATGCAAAAATAGTGACAGATGATAAGGCCACCAATTTAACTCCTCAATCTATAGATGATGCACAGGTTATTAATGAATTGATTATCAAGTTAGAGCATTGTCGAGAGAAACTCCCACCAGGGTTCCGGATGAAACCGATTCAATTCGAGAAGGTAACGCAATATTAGAGCATCTTTCCCTGTCTATCCTTATTTATAGTGTATATGGTGAGCCGATTAATTTGGGTGATTTGATAATCAGGTTAAGGTTTTGAAAACAAATAAAAAAGATAATGGGTTAAGGTAACATGCGTGTACAGAAAATTCCTTACAAGACAAAATGAGGGGAACAGGCTGATCAATTGGATGTAGATTTCTTCAAATATTAACTTCTATTCAGGCCCTTAATACTCTTGGGTTCATGATATCTTTTTGGCCTGCAAGTTGGGAATCACCTTAGTTTTTTAATACTGTGCCTGATAAATTTGCAGGATGATGATACCAATTACCATATGGATATGATAGCTGGGCTTGCCAATATGAGGGCTAGGAATTACAGCATTCCTGAGGTGGACAAGCTGAAAGCCAAGTTTATTGCCGGTAGGATTATCCCTGCAATTGCAACCTCCACTGCAATGGCCACAGGACTTGTGTGCCTGGAACTTTACAAGGTTCTGGATGGTGACCACAAACTGGAAGACTACAGAAATACATTTGCAAACCTAGCACTACCTTTGTTCTCCATGGCTGAGCCGGTACCTCCCAAGGTCATTAAGCACAAGGACATGAGCTGGACAGTGTGGGATAGGTGGATCCTGAGGGGCAATCCTACTCTGAGGGAACTTCTCCAGTGGCTTAAGGATAAGGGACTGAATGCTTATAGCATCTCTTGTGGAAGCTCTCTGCTTTTTAACAGCATGTTTGCTCGACACAAAGACCGAATGGACAAGAAGTTGGTGGATCTGGCTAAGGACGTGGCGAAGGTGGAAATTCCTCCATATCGTTGCCACTTGGATGTCGTTGTTGCTTGCGAGGATGATGAGGACAATGACATTGACATCCCATTGGTGTCGGTTTACTTCCGTTAGGTTGTGTTCTCGAATCCGCCGAGTTCGTTGGTCTGTGATTCTAGGATGAGAACTCCACATTTTAGGATGTTAACTCTAATAGTCTTTCATTCCTCTGTTGATGACGCAGCTTGAAAAATTTGTCACAACATTCTCGTGTTCATATATCTTTGGAAGTAACTCCAAATTTCATATTCGGTTTGCCATGTTTGTAATATGCTGATCATATATCTGCGGATCCATTATTGTGGGTAGTTCACAAAGCTGAGTTCATGGAATGTCTTGCAGACCAAAAGGGAAAATAAAGAGTTGTGCAAGGTTTATTATGTCAATGGCCCTAGTCTCCAACTGTAAATTTATAGCTTTTGCAATACCATCAAGAAGCATTGGTTGCCGACGGTCCAAATTGTTGTGTTATTTTGTGGTTTGTTTCTGCATCGACCTTTCCTTTTTCAGTTGTCGCGTAAAGAATTTAATTCAAACTGCATGAACTCTCCGGAAAATGTATTACAACGCCTTGATTCTGTGCTTTTCTTACATGGAGCAAACGTACCATGTGGCGGTGGGGCAATTCAATCAAAACTCAGAAAATTTTAAGTGTGTTCCAAATTTATCCTTACTTATTAAAATGAAATATCCAAAACACCCCCTTACATGTTTACTGATTGGGCAGCCCTACCAGCCACGTGGTACGTTAGCCCTACGTAAGAATTTCTCTTATTTTATTCCATTAATTACAAAATTTTTAACAATTTTTCAGACATTTCCTTATGTTACTAAACATTAGAACGGAAAGTTCTTCGGAAATTTCATTTCCATTCTCATGAGAAAGGAAAAATAATTACTTTCCTTTCTGCCAACCAAACGAGGCCTTATTCCAACAACTCTGCCTGTGGGTATTGGAAGTAGAAGGGTCATTTTCTGAGGAGTTCCCTAGTAATCTTATGTGCATTGTGTTTCATTTATGTGGAAGGTTGGGACTTGATAATTTTCATTTATGAGGCTTAGTAAGTTGTGTTAGTGTGCATTGTTTCTGGGATGAGGAGAACAGGGACATTGGTACATTAGAGCAACTTTACCAGCCTCGCCAAAATTGATTCTACGCTATTTTAGCGAGTGTGAGAAGCGGAAAATAGCAAAATCAGGCCTCCAGCAGACTCGCTATATCGTTCGCCAAAATGGTTTTCGCTACTACGCTCGCCAAATCTAGGAGAGGAGAGAGAAATTCGAGACGCTCGCTATCTCCTCCAACGGGCAAATTCGTTCAAATTCAAACCTCTAGGTAATGTCTTCCTCTTCACTTGCCTTTCTTTCTCCTTGTTGTTCTTCGATTTCAAAACTTTTTGGTTTGGGTGACAGAAATTTGTGGTGAAATTTAAACCCTGAAAAAGGGATTTGGGGCTATTCTCTTTTTTTGTTCGGTAAGCATGAAACTTGTTTGATTAATCATATACCTAGAATCACTGCAATTTCTTGAAACTTGAGTACGTTGGTGGGATATCAGATTATGGATGTAAATCAGATTTGAATGAGATTAATTGATGTTTTACTCAGTGATATGCTTTTATGTCTTTAATATGTTGCTTCTAGAGAGGCTTGTCTATCTATGTGTATGCTTTGGACGTTTTTATAACATATCATGCCTATATGTATATGTTGTGGAATTAAAAGATAAGTGGGAATGAATTGAGAGCTGATGATTACGGGAATGAATTGAGAGCTGATACCTATATGTATATAGATCTTTTCTTGGCCAGTCTATACTTGATTTGATAATGCAAACCATAAAAGAAGAAGTATGCAACAGCAAGATGGTCTAACTTGGTTATTTTATCACATGGTGTCTGGTTTTGTTCTTCTTCTCTTCTAGTGGTGGAGGATTGTTATTATATAATTTGACCTTTTCATTGTGGGTTTTTCTTGGAGTCATGTTTTAGGTTATAATGGGATCTGCTTAGGGCTATGGACTATCTCTGCTAATTTGGTTGTGTGTCCTTATTTATGTGTTCTTTCAGTGCTTGTCTTGATGAGGTGCTTGGGTTGTTTCCCTGGGTTAAAATATATATATATATATACACACACACACACACACACACACAGAGAGAGAGAGAGCATTTGTAATTGAGCAAGAAATGAGTCTCTTTGATATGATTACCTGAATTGTATGGTTATTCTCAATTCGATAGGTGAGCAAAATAGTTTGTTTGTTGAGATAGTTCTCATTTAAAGAACGTGTCATATTCATAGATGTCTATCTTCTTGCATCTAGAATGAAATTTAAAAGGTTTGATTTGATCACAGATGCAAACCATAAAAGCAGAACCACTCTTTCGATGCCATGCAACCTAAATTTTAACATTTTACAATTTGTTTCGTTACTTTGCTTTGACATGTTCTCTAAATGTTTTCTTATGTTGATTATCAATACCTATACATGTAGATGGATTCTGATATGAAAATAGATATCTATCTTTGCTCTCAGCAAGCAAAGAACTGATCAATTTGATCACCAAGAAAAAGTAACCGTTGACATCAATTTTTCACATAATAAAAAATAGCCGTTGAAAACTTAGGGTTATGTAATTTATAATTCGAAATTCAAAATTAAATATTCAAGGTTAGCTATAATAGAGAGCATTGGTGCAGACGTGTTTTAAAACTGGCTAGTAGGGCTGGGCATTTTAGCCCGAAAGCCCGATCCGGCCCGTACGGTCCGGGCCCAAATTTTTTTTGTGCGAAACGGTTCGGGCCCAGGCCTAGTAATTTCAGAAAAGAAAAGTCCATCAGGCCCGAATATATCACAAATGACATGTGTCTCCATTTAATTGGTTTAAAAATCAAGTCCATTATTATTCAGTGCACTCCACTCCATCCAATAATCCCTTCCACAGCACCCAAGACTTCTACTCCTCCTCAGATTTCTATTCTTCTAAAAAGAAAAACTTCCTTCTTCTATTTCTCTAGAACTAGTTCAGACGGACCCAGACCCATTTTTTTTCCCTTTCTTTCTTCCTCTTCCTCCTCTCTTTCTTCTGCAACCTATTTTTTCTCTTCTTTTTCTCCTTCAATCCTATCTTCAGACCCAATTTTGTTTTCCCTTTTCTTTTTCCTTTTCCTTCCTTTTTTCTGCAAACCTCATTCTCACCCAAACCTAGAAGAAAACCCATCCTTCGAATCCGCCTCTTATTGATCGTCTGGAACTACAAAGACTTCAACCTCTCCTCCGAACCCAATTTCCCGCTAGCCCAGTTCGTAAGCCTTTCGCGGCGAAGATGACATCTTTTCTCTGACCTGAGATTTATGTTGATTCAAAGACAAGGGCTTCTTCTCTAACCTTGAGAAATCTAGCCCCATATCATAGATCTGTGGATTTAACATTTGGAATATGCTTTTGTTGACAGAGGGTTGTTCTCTTCGGGGAAGGGTATGAACAAGTTCAGGCGGCTGTGATTTCTCAGCGGTGGTTTTTTTTTTTTTTTTTTTTTTTAAAGTCTGTTTGGGCCCGAAAGCAAACCCGGCCCGAAAAATTTTGGTCCGGGCCCAGTTCGGTCCCAGCCTAAGAATAACACGTTTTGGGCCCGGCCCGAAAGTTTCGGGTTCGGGCCCGGGCCTAGCAAATTGATATACGGGCCCGGCCCGTGCTCAGCCCTACTGGCTAGCCAAAATAATTTTTTAGCTATTTTAGCTAAAAAATGACTAAAATATAGCTAGCTTTGCTAAAGATGCTCTTACGTTTCAGCTTCTCTAGCCATGGAGAAGTTAAATACTTGAATACTATTAATTCACGGATATTAGACTATCTATCCATTAAATAAATAAATTAATTAAATATTCTAGGGTTCTTGACAGTTTACCCAATTTGGGCCCAATAAATGCCCACTTACTCCACTAAAAGATTTGTGCTCTCACTTACTCAATTTAAATGTAAAAAGACAAGTTTTCCCTCCAAATAATTAAAAAGTAATTGGGGACTTCGCGGGAATCCGGTCACTGGCAGGAGGTTCCCAAAGAGGTCGCTAGAGACTTCTACTACCCCCGAATAAAACCCAATAAATTTTTATTGGGGAGCAATAAAGTTTATTAGGGGACAATAAAAAGTTTATTGGGTATTATTGGGGGCACTTTTTGTTGGGTATTATTAGGGGGTATTAAAAAGTTTATTGGGGGCAGTAAAAAGTTTATTGGAGGGTAATAAAAAGTTTATTAGGTATTATTGGGGGCAATAAAATTGGACGCCGGACTTCGATCACCGGTCCCCTGTTGTCGGACTCCTGTCACTAGATTCCGGCTTCTGGTGACCAGTGACCGGAGTCCGACGACCGGTCACTGGATTCTGGCAGCCGGCGAAGTATCTTTCTAAGTGACAAAGGGAGAGAGGGCAAAATTGTCTCAAAAAACAATAAAAAACAACTTAATTGGGTATTGGGGCAAAAAATATGTAATTTGTTGAGTAAGTGGGCAATCCTATAAGATGTTTGAGTAAATGGAGTTAGTGTAACTCAGATTTGGGTAAATGGACATTTTCCCAATAGTCTACTTGTTTTCTTTGCTAAATATAAATCTATGTCATCCATTATACACAGTGGTGCTCCCTGTGTTTGTATCTCACGATTCATCTAGAGCTATGGCAAGTCCACAATTCTCCATGGGGAACATTGCAAGCATAATGAGCATAGGTAGGGAAAAAAAATATGCGAAGCATTTCAATGGCTGAAAGCCAAGGTCCAAGGTTTCCTAAACTACCTGTCGAAGATGATAACCGATTCTTTCAACCATGCTATGTGCTTCTCTGAGGGCTTCACATATGGAAAAGTGAGTCCCACAATGAATCTTTCTTTGACCTATACACAGAGTCCTAAGAATTGAAAGAACGAAATGCCGGTATGTGATTGAAAAGTTAGTCATACAAAGAATCTCTTAAAATGACCAAAGAAACGATCGTAGTGTTTTTGATATTGGTTTGGAAAATAAGAAATTTCTCCCTCTATAATGTTCCATGTGATTTCCGGTGATGCCTTGCCATGTACTTTAGACTGCATGTGTTTACTGTTATTAATTTAATGAAAAACTTTTCCTTTGGTCAGAAAATTCTCTGTTGTGAGTCATTTACATTATTTTGTTTTTTTCATGTCTTACAAAAATGCTAATAATGAATATGAACTTTCTCCAAACTTTGTGACTTTTAGAACAAAGAGTTACCCCACTCTTTAATAATGAATACGAACTTTCTCCAAACTTTGTGACTTTTAGAACAAAGAGTTACCCCACTCTTTAATAATGAATATGAACTTTCTCCAAACTTTGTGACTTTTAGAACAAAGAGTTACCCCACTCTTTAATAATGAATACGAACTTTCTCCAAACTTTGTGACTTTTAGAACAAAGAGTTACCCCACTCTTTAATAATGAATATGAACTTTCTCCAACACATGAATCACATTTACGGTTACCCCACTCTTTTCCAAAAGGGTCTTTCTAAATGTACCCAGCAAATATCTATCTAGACCCAGCAAAAATTTACACCCAACAAAATGATATAATTTTTAATTGCACCTAGCAAATTTTCCAATAATACCCTCACTTTTAATTAAACCCAGCAAAACTCACACCCAAAACCCACACCCAGCAAAATCCACACCTAGTCCCAAACTCAAAATTTATCTCTTAGAGTTCGTCGTCATTGCTACCTCCTTCGCTCTTCCTATTAGTTTGGTGACTAACTACCGAAGCCTTTAATAAGTCTTTGGGGTAGTGTCGACACAAGCACTCATCGCTGCTTCCGCTTCACGAAAGGTTACCTACCCATAGATACGATCATATGTATAAACACCATTAAATTAGCTACTAGTACTCTAGTACAAATTAACCAAGATTAATATCATAATTAATTAAATATAATCATGTATATGTTCATCAAGATCTGGCTGAAAACAATTAGGAAGCCATGTATTTAATATTTACAAAAGAAAAGAAAAAATATATATATATATATATATATATATATATATATATATATATAGGGCCCTTCCACTAAGGGATCCCTTTTTTTGGTCTTTTATAGGGATAGACATTAGACAAACTTTTCGATTATATTTCGGCATCTCAACCGTTCATTTTTTAAGTCCTAATGTGTAGATCACTTATGCAAATTTTCAGCCAAATCGGTGATCGTTAAGGCATCCAAAACTGCAATTTACACGAACGGACCGAATCTGTCGAACCGGAACCGTTCGTGTTTATAATGGTAAATTGCAGTTTTGGATGCCTTAATGATCATCAAATTGGCTGAAAATTTGCAGAAGTGATCTATACATTAGGACCTAAAAACTGAACGGTTGAGATGTGAAAATATAATCGAAAAGTTGGTCTAATGCCCTATCCCTATAAAAGACCAAAAAAAGGGATCCCTCATTAGAAGGGCCCTGTATATATATATATATATATATGGATGTGATAACAAGATCAAAACAAAAGAATTGAAGAAGAGATGGATGAACGGAAGAGAAGGATAAGATGTATATATGCATAAATATGCCCTTGGATCTGCCGGCGGCCTTGTCAGTGATGACAACAACCTCCAATATGTCACCAAACTACTCAAGATTCATAGTCTCCTTATGGGTCTCCCAAGCAAATTGCACTCACAACTTTGCTAGAGAGATGAGACAATTATAATGAAAAGTGAAATTTGGGTTTGAAGTTTTGTCGGAAGAAACAACGTAACAACTTGAACACAGTGAACTGCTGGGTACAAATAGAATAAAGAGTTTCAGATTTTATGATTTCTTTTGTTATTATCTTAATTTACGATGACTTTAATGTCATTTCGTATAAGGATACAACTGTCTTTTCATATTAAATTGATTTGCTGGGTATAAATAGATATTTGCTGGGTACATTTAGAAAGACCCATTACGTGACTTTACTCCACTCAACGTATGATTCACGTTTACCTACTTCCTTGGATAAACCTCTTGCATTTATTTCTCAAAAAAAAAAAAAAAACCTCTTGCATTTAGAAGCCTAGTGAAAAGAACAAAGAGTGAATATGAGCTAAATACAAGATGCGAAGTTCCAATTTCAACTTGAGGGATAACAGAAAGAGATTTGGTGTAACTTCTACCCCAGGACTCGAAAGAAAAATGAATACATTTTTTTGGCCATTGTAATTTTTTTTTTCTTTATTTAAAAAGAGGATCAAAGAGTTTCACTCCTGCCCCCATGGTGACTCGAACCCATGACTTCGTACATAGGCAGTGGGTGCTCTAACCCGTGAGCTAATTGAATTAATCAAAGAAAAGATGCAATGTATGTTTCCAATTTCCAATTCAATGATAACAGAGAGACCAAGACTCTAAGAGTCAAGTAAACAAAGCTCCATAGTCTCCCCAAATTAACAAAAATCAAAGTAGACTTTTCAATTCTGAACCAAGGCACACGTAGAAGTAGAACACTGGCTAATGCCACAAATGCATGCAGAGCACTATAAATAAAGTGGAAAATTTCGCAAACAGTACACCAAGTAAAGGCCACTAATAATTCTTATACATAAAGTTCCAAACCAAACATTTCGGTACACGAAATCTGAAACTCGACCCACTATCAGTACACGACGTCAATTTTTGACACCAAAATGTCCATTATGCCCTCAGTTCTTTTTTTTTTTAATAATTTTTTTTTTCTGTTATTATTTTTTCCTTCGTTTTTTCTATTATTTTTTTTCCTTCGTTTTTTCTGTTTTTTTTTTTTCTTCATTCGTTTTTATTTCTTTCTTTCTTTTCACATGACTAAATATAGGCTGAGTTACAAATATAAGCTGTAGGACTATAAATCTCACCAATTGGAGGGCAAGGGCGGCGTTGGAAGTGAGAGAGTGAACCCGGAAGAAGGAAGAAGAAAGAGATAAAAATGAAGGAAAAAAAAAAACGAAGGAAGAAAAAAAAAATAACAGAAAAAACGAAGGAAAAAAAAAAATAACAGAAAAAAAAATTTATTAAAAAAAAAAAAGAACTGAGGGCATAATGGACATTTTGGTATCAAAAATTGACGTCGTGTACTGATAGTGGGTCGAGTTTCAGATTTCGTGTACCGAAATGTTTGGTTTGGAACTTTATGTATAAGAATTATTAGTGGTCTTTACTTGGTGTACTGTTTGTGAAATTTTCCCTAAATAAAGCCCTCGAGTACTAAAACGTTTCATACAGCCAACACATTCAAAAACATGAGCATATCAACTTTTTATGGTGAAGCTTGCTTTGTAGCTTGCGTTATCTTGTATGCTCAGCTGGTTTCATCACCAAACAATGCTTTTGCTTCTGCTAGTTCTAGTGCTAGTTCCAGTGAAGCAGAGGCCCTTCTAGAATGGAAAGCCAGTTTTCAAAACCAAACCCAGAATAATCTGATCTCATGGACTTGCTCTCCTAGTAATTCCACCAATCCAAAAGCAAATGCAAGTCCATGCAATGGTTGGACAGGCATTTCATGCAACACTGCTGGAAGTGTCAACGGGATAAACCTCACCAATTCTGGTATTCAAGGTACGCTCCATGAATTATCATTCTTGTCTTTCCCTAATCTTGCATATCTTGAACTTAGCTTCAATGAACTCTGTGATACAATCCCACCTCAGATCAGTTTCCTCCCCAAACTCATCTATCTTGATCTGTCTTCTAATCAGTTGTCTGGGCAAATCCCACCAGAAATTGGTCTTCTAACGAATCTTGAGGTCCTTCACCTACATGAAAACCAGTTAAATGGCTCAATTCCTCACCAGATTAGTCAACTTAACTTTCTTTCTGAGCTTGCTCTGAGCCACAACAGTTTAGAAGGTATGATCCCGGCTTCTCTGGGTAATTTGAACAACCTGACTTCATTGTATCTCCATGAAAATCAACTTTCTGGTTCTATACCTGCTTCTCTAGGCAATTTGAGCAACCTGACTACTTTGCATCTACAGAAAAATCTACTTTCTGGCTCAATCCCACCATCTTTAGGTAATCTGACAAAGCTTACCTCTCTTCGTCTCTGCCAAAATAACTTATCTGGAACCATTCCGGAACAGATTGGGAATTTGAAATCAATTGTGGATCTAGAGTTGGGTGAGAATCAACTCAATGGTTCCATTCCCCCTTCAATTGGTGGCTTGAGTAACTTAGTTTCCTTAATCCTCCGTGAAAACCAACTTTCTGGCTCCATCCCCCAAGAGATAGGAAATCTCAAGAAGTTGATTTACCTCCAGTTGGATACTAACCAACTTTCTGGTCATTTACCCCAAAATATTTGCCGTGGTGGAACACTGCAAAGCTTTACTGCAAAAGCCAACCAATTGACGGGTCCAATCCCCAAAAGCTTGAAAATGTGCAAGAATTTAACAAGTGTCTTCCTTCAAGATAACCATTTGACAGGCAATGTATCTGAAGTATTTGGTGCCTATCCAAATCTTCAAAAAGTAGACCTTAGCCACAACAACTTCTACGGTGAAATCTCACCCATGTGGGGACTTTGTCCTCAGTTAGCAACCCTACGAATTGTAGGAAACAACCTGACTGGCAGCATCCCACCTGAGATCGGAAATGCAACCCAAATTCAAGAACTCAATCTTTCTTCAAATGGTTTAGTTGGGGTGATTCCAAATGAGATTGGGAGATTGACTTCTTTGCAGCGTCTGAATTTGGATGGTAATCAACTTTCGGGTCACATACCTTCAGAATTTGATTCATTGAAGGATCTTGAATATCTTGACCTGTCAACCAACAAATTTAGTGGGTCAATTCCAAGCATTTTAGGTGACTTTTCTAAAATACACTACTTGAATTTGAGCAACAACAAATTCAGCCAAGAAATTCCATTTCAATTGGGGAAATTAGTCCACCTGTCCCAGCTAGACTTGAGTCATAATTCACTTGAGGATCAGATACCATCAGTAATGAGCCAAATGCAAAGCTTGGAGATTCTGAATCTTTCCCACAATAATCTTTCTGGTTCAATACCCAAAAGTTTCGAACAAATGCACGGCTTGATTCAAATTGACATGTCCTACAACCAGTTGCAGGGTCCCGTCCCCAACAACAAAGCATTTCAAGATGCTCCTTTGGAAGGCAATGAAGGACTGTGTGGCAATATTGCAGGACTTCAACCCTGCCCCTCCATGGAAAATAAGCGTGCCACAAAAAAGGATCGAAGACTCGTGTTTATAATTGTTTTTCCTGTTTTTGGGACACTTTTATTTTTACTTGCCTTCCTTGGAATTGCCTTGCTTAGGAAAAAAAGAAACAGAGAGCAAGATACAGAGCAGAGCAATGTGCAGCACAAAGAAGTTTTTTCCATATTTGAATTTGATGGGAGAGGAATGTATGACAAAATCATCAAGGCAACCAATGATTTTGATGCTCAATATTGCATCGGAAAGGGAGGATCCGGAAGTGTCTACAAGGCAGAGCTGCTATCAGGAAGCATTTTTGCAGTGAAGAAACTCCACCCGATACTTGATGGTGAGGAGTCGTCTGGGAAGGAATTCCTTGACGAAATAAGGGCACTAACAAAAATACGGCACCGGAACATTGTGAAACTTCTTGGTTTCTGTTCACACGCCCATCACTCGTTTTTGGTCTATGACTACCTAGAAAAAGGTAGCTTGGCTTCAATCTTGAGCAAAGAATACGAAGCCAACAAACTGGATTGGAGCACAAGGGTGAGGATTGTGAAAGGTGTAGCTCATGCCCTGTCTTATATGCATCATGATTGCTCACCACCTATAGTGCATCGAGACATATCAAGCAACAACATTTTGCTCAATTACGAATATGAGCCTTGTGTTTCAGACTTTGGCACCGCTAAGCTTCTAAATGCAGACTCATCGAATTGGACTGCCCGTGCAGGCACATATGGATATACAGCACCAGGTAAACTAGTTAACACATGTTTCCTAAATTACTTTAGCCTATATATTGATAAAATAATGTGGAGTTCATATCCAAAACCAATTGGTAGCCCAAACCCTTATAAGCTCATAGGGAAGGTTATATTTTTTCAAGGGTTAATTACAGTTTACCCCCCTGAGGTTTGGGGTGTCATCATTTCACCCCCCAAACTCTCAATTTCACTTTTTTACCCCCTGAACTTTCCAATTTTTGTCTTCCGTGCCCAATTTCTCATTTTCCGTCCAAATTGGACGTTAAGTCTGACTATTTGACCCACTTTGAGGCTAAAATAGTGATTTCAAGGCAAAAAAACAAAAACCCAAAACAAAAAATAAAAAAAAACCTTTCTCCTTCACACTCTCTCTCTCAGATCTGCATCTCCAAATCTATCTCTCTCTCGATACCTCCCTCACGCGCCTCGCCGCCGCCAACTCCTCTGACCCCTCCCCTTCCTTTGAGTCCACCTCCGCCTTCCTCTCCTGCTTCTCCATCTCCAAGTCCTCCGTCAACTCCCAACTCTCCCTCTCCTGCTTTTCCAAACCGTAACTCGATCCCACATAGTTGTGCCCCATCCTCACCAATCTTTTGAATCCCTAGTAGACAGTATAAGCTCAACAATCAACCCATCACCAATGTTTTTGTATCTAAAACAGAAACTACAGAATACCCTTACCAATTTCCAAAATCATTTGGGCTGAAACAATAGTTTCTCTCTTTTCCAACACTCCAAAAACGCAGAAATCCACAACCATTAACCATCTGAATTCCTAGCAAACAATACACAATCAATGAAAAACCCTCATCCAAACACAGGTCGAGATTCTTACCTTATTCGATTTCAATCGAAACTGACCCAGTAGCTCATTTCTTCTCCAAAGCTTCAATTTTCCAGATTCCACAAACCTCAAATTCCAATCAGAGAGTAGTGAATTAGGGTTTTCGATTCACAATGACTCAAGGCGTTATCCAAAGGGAGAGGATGAAATTACCTAGTTAAGAAGGTCTGGGAGTTCGGCGGCTATGCACGGCGGCGGCGCGTACGGCGGGTCTTGCCGAAATTGGAGGTCGAAGTTAGAGGGTTATGCTCTTTGAGGTGCTGACTTCATCCATGATGGTCGTGTAACTCAGACATGGCTAGGAATTGAAAAATGACGACATGCAGAGTCTCGGGTTCCGGCGATGTGCGTTCAGCGTTTTCCGGCATCGAAGCTTGAGGCTATGGTTCGGGATTTGCTCTCTAGGGCTTGCTGAGTCTGAAGGTGGTGTCGGTGTGGCGAGGTGATGGTCGAAAATCGATGAACGAAGAGGGGCAGTGATGTTGCGACTGTGGTGGTCGTGTACGGTGGTTGTGGGAGATGCATGTCGACGATAAGGCTTGAGCTTGGGTCGGATTTGGGTGCTGGATCGATTGGAGGTGGCAGCGTGATGAGATGGTGGCCGGAGGACTTGGAGATGGAGAAGCAGGAGAGGAAGGCGGAAACCCCAAACTGATTTGGGCAGATATGAGAGAGAGAGAGAGTGAAGGAGAGATAGATTTCGGTAGATTTGAGAGAGAGAGAGTGAATGAGAAAGGTTTTTTTATTTTTTGTTTTGGGTTTTTATTTTTTTTCCTTGAAATGACTATTTTAGCCTCAAAGTGGGTCAAATAGTCAGACTTAACATTCAATTTGGACGGAAAATGAGAAATTGGGCATGGAAGACAAAAATTGGAAAGTTCAGGGGGTAAAAAAGTGAAATTGAGAGTTTGGGGGGTGAAATGATGACACCCCAAACCTCAGGGAGGTAAACTGTAATTAACCCTTTTTTCAATGTGGGAGTTATATTTTTCACATTCTCAACACACCCCCTCACGTGTGGCGATTTCTCAAGCCATACACGTGGACAAGTTATATTGGGTGACGGTGAGCACATGTGACCATCGCTGAAACCATGCATGTGGGAAACCCGCTCTGATACCATGATAAAGTAATCTGAGGTTCACATCCAAAACCAATTGGCAATGGATGGAGTGGCCCAAACCCTTAGAGCAACTCCAACAGATTCCCTATATTTTGATTTTTCTCTACTTTAGGGAAAAATAAGTCTCTTTTGCTCCAACAGATTCCCTATAACTATCTCTATTTTAGGGAAAGTGAGGAAAGAGAAAACCAAATTCCCTATATTTACAGCAAACTCTAAAATTTTAAGAAAAATATGGAGATTTTAGAGATTGTTGTAAAATAGAGAATCTGTTGGAGTTGGAGAAGAAAAGGAGGCTAAAGCTTTGACTTTTGCTTCCCTATAATACAGAAATTATATGGAAGCTGTTGGAGTTGCTCTTAGCAAAAGTGAAAGTTTTAGCCTCTTTTTCTTCTCCAACTCCAACAAATTCTCTATTTTACAGCAATCTCTAAAATCTCCATAATTCTTCTTTAAAATTTTAGAGATTGCTGTAAATTTAGGAAATTTGGTTTTCTCTTTCTTCACTATCCCTAAAATGGAAATAGTTATAGGGAATTTGTTGGAGCAAAAAAGTCTCATTTTTTCCTAAAATAGAGAAAAATCACTACTACAAAAACCGCATCACACAACGGTGGAAATCTGTTGTGTGATGTGGACCATATCTGTCGTCTATCTCGATGTAGTGTGATGAGCACACTCACACAACGGTGAAACACCATTGTGTGAATATCATAGACACAACGCACTGCTTAAAACCGGTGCACCAATTCTGTGCATACCAATGCCAGAAATTGGATGCGGCGCATTCAATTGTTGTGTCGATATGGTCAGACAACAGAAGTAAGTAGGGACCGTTGTTGGTTAACTTCTCACACAACAGAAAAATGACACTCAGACAACGAAAGTAATACTATACTGTTGTTGGTTAACTTATCATACAACAGAAAAATATAGAACCTGTTGTGTGAGTACTAATGAGACAACAAATTTTATAGGGACCTTTGTGTGATTTAGCATTGGACAACTAATACATATTTGTTCTGTTGTGTGAGTACTAATGAGACAACAAAATTTTATAGGGACCGTTATGTGATTTAACATTGAACAACTTATATCTATTTATTCTGTTGTGCGAGTATTAATGAGACGACAAAATTTTACAAGTACCGTTGTGTGATTAAAATTGATTTGTTGTGTGATACGATATATGCGTATTCATACTACGTAATATAATTGATTGTTATTTGATTATTTTTGGTTCTTTACCTGAAATATTTGCACAAAAATAATGCACAATATAAGATTTAGGCATTGAAATACTCTAATTCAACCATCTAATGTACTAAAGAGGTAGCATTCATGTATCCATCCATACCATAAAACCAAAAAGAAGACATTCTAGCTAGCTTGATGGCTGCTGCATCCTAGCTAATTACAATGAAAGATAGCAAAAGCTGATACAATATCATTATTCCAAAAAATACACATGCTGGCACTATTGCATTCAAGTGTCTTCTTCCCACTCACTAGCACTAATGCAGCTGCACCATCACTGTCCAAGAGAACAACAGAACCCCTTACGCACTGTTAAAAATATGAGACCAATATGAGAAGTACCCAAGCAGAGACACACACACACACACATAGATAGCATTATGATAGAAGCATTGCCAATAATAACTAACCCCCATAATATAAAGTAAAAAATAAAAGAGATACTCAAACTATAACATAGATAGGGCGTTCATGTGACTTGCCTTTGTCCAGCCAAAACCACATAGCATCGTGCTCATCTTCAGCAGACATATATATCCAAAAATTATAGTAAGCTGCAAATGCGGAATGATGTAAGTTCAGCAGGGAAGAAAAAGATGCAGCTGGAGGAGTTTACCTCCATAACTAGGGCATCCAATTATTCTTTTGTCATAGTAGGACTTGACTATAGCAGGTGTTTCCTACAGCACAGAAAACATAATAGCCTTAGTTACATGACAATGTGAGTCGAAGACATTTATACATGTTCTTAATCATGCAACACCGGTCAGATCACTACCAGTCCACTTGTGTAAAATAATTTTAGGACCAGAATCTTCCAAATATTGAATAATGACCAAAATTATGCAAATGAACAAATGAAAGAATCCTTTTCTTATCTATTTAAATAGCTGACCCTGTCTGATTAATAATGCCCTAACCTAAAAGCACTTGAATAACATAACAGAACCCATCCTAGTTGTTAAGGAACTCACAGGGATTTAGATAAATTAACTAAAACATATGTAGAATTTACATAGGCCATAATTGCGTTAGACAAAGTTTGAATTACCTGGTTATTGTGCTTGTCCAGCTCAGGAGTAGTCTCAGATCTTCTCCTAGCTGCTACCGCTGTCTCTCCCTGCAGGCAACTAAAACATTTAGAAATCATAAACTTATATCAAACTAAATATCATAATACTTATATCTAATACTCAAGGTAATTGTTAAGACTCTAAAAGTAATTAAAAATGAACAAAGAAGATAATCTACAATCCCAGCCTGATGCTAAATTGATGCTTATAGAAAAAGAATGTCTAAAAATACTTACAAGCATCCTATTCTTCCAAATATATCATACTTCGACAGGCAAGAAATAAAGAGAGAGCACTGACAACAAACAAAGAATCATTTCACTTAACCCCTCTACACTCTTGCAATTTGGCATCATATTTAACAAAATTGAAAATAAAAACACTCATTCAGATCTAGTTTAATTAGTAAAACCCAATGAATGCATCTACTGATTGTCATCTCAAGAAAGAATAGTTTCATAGCTTGAAGTATATATATAGAGAAGTTACCTCAACAGCAACTGGAACAAGCTCAGCTCGTTCTACCAATAGCTTAAGCCAAATTCCCTTCTTTCCCTGCAATCAAATGGAATTGTTAAGTACTTGTTTACGGTTCAGGCTAAGATATAATCATCACTAAGGTATAAAGCGACATGCCTTGCCTATCAAGATAATAATATGTAGACATGGATGACTAAGACTAGAGTAAGTCAGAATAGTAACACCATGACATACAGCAAGTTGCACATTCTGATATACATATCACGATATTAATATCTGAACAAGGAATGTTCTGAAGAAACCTAGATATACCTTATCCAGTGCAAGAATTTTTGTCCAAATGAATACAAGAATCTGTCGTAGTTCAGGTGTCATCGTTTGCAACAGCTTTAGTACATATGGAAATATTCCAACAGACAATGCCTATAAAACACAAACGTGATTCCAAATAAAGATCTCTTATTAGTTATTACTCAAAAACATCGGATAGAATATAGGATGGAAATGCAAACAAAATATAAAAAAATACCAGATCTACAGCCCAGGGTCCCATATCAAGGAATCTCCCGAGGAGAACCAGAGCTCGAAACCGATAACATTGACTAAGACCTAAAACATAGATGATACATGAGAATTAACATGCATCTCAACCAATACTTCCTATGACTACCATGTCATTCTGCCCACTTAAATTTACAGCTGGCTATAATGAATGTGTTATGCATACATATAATATACACTATTGCCAACTACACAATAATTACACCAAATTTCTATCAAATGCCTCACATAGGATACTAGCTTGGTAATACCAACCAGGCAACTGGCATAGTAACATTTTATGACTCTGGTCAACCCACTATAACAACCGAACCTCAAAACTAATAACATGACTAATTACAGTGTTTTTAAATGTTAATCCCACAAGCTTTTACTCAACCCAAACTAGTTTGAATGACAAAGTAGAGCATCGGACCTGAAGAACAATAGGCAACTGCTCTGGTGGTTTCTTGTGTTCAGGCCATACCTCAAAAGCAGTCAACTGCTCAGTGAAAAATGGACTTGGCTGGCATAGAGCGAGAAATAATAATAGAAGTCAAGTCAATAGGATAAACACCACTGATCAAGAAATCCACAGGCAAATTGATAGGCATATCACGCAAATACAAATTATGGCACTATTGAAATGGATCAGTCTGCATATAGCCATTCTCATACATGATCAAAGAATATGAAACTTGCACATGACATGAAGCACACCTGAAACTCAGCATTAGGATCCTCAACCAACAATGGAAGCTAAGAAAGGCATATCTCAGCAGCCATGTCCCATGCATCCCTGCAGAGTGCATACGCAAAAGTGACTATTGATTCAATAACACAAAGCGTAAACTTGAGAATTATATCCTTTAGTACCACATGTGGTGCTGATGGGTAGAAGGCAACTGTGGATGAGAGCTTGGAGAGCAATTTGCGGATCACATAATCCGCGCGGCAAGGAGTTATATAGCAATTTGCACCATGGGGTTACAATCACTCCCCGGTGGCGCTGGCTTGGTACAATTGGGTGATGCCGGTCGAAAAGTTTCCTCTGATCACGGATTCCTACTGGATCACTCTTCAGGGAATCCTCCTGCATTTGCTCCATTGCTTATGCCTTTTGATGCTACAGCAGGGTTTCTTTGAGGATTGTTATCCACAGTAGCTGCTTCCCCTTCATCCGGTAATCTCTTCATCATGTTCATGATAGTTGGCACCAACTTAGTGGACAAAGGGAGAAGTCCCGGAAGCTGTAGCCACATTAGCCAACAATTATTAAGGCAACTCTATTAAAACCTTCTACAATTTCTCATATTTGAGAACCTATAACCCGAGTTCATTATCAAACAATTAACTAAATATCATTAAGCCAACTATTACGGTTAACTAGTTCAGCGTGATAAACAGGAAATTTTTTGGCCCAGACACTCTTCAAAGTTCAAACTATATGACAAATTAAAACTTTCAATACTACATTAGGCAACAACTCTTTCATAACTGATTTTTGTTGCTAGACTAGATCTATATAAGTGACTAGCACTCTCATAATCCAACTATAATTTTCTTCTTTCTAAGACATTTCCACTCTAAAAGTGCAATTTTGTATATTTAGATAGCTTATGATTGACCAAAACTGAATATCGATCTAACTTCTATTTTGAAACCATCCTGTAAGCAAACCAAATAGATTGGGTAGGACAAGAACAATAAACAATTAGAACAGAGTTTGACACTCACAGCGCCATTGCGGAATTCGGCCAAGATGTCTAGCTGCACCCATAGTGCTTTAAAGAGTAAAAAGCCAACAAAGATGACCAGCAGATACAAAGGATTTCTGCCATTAAAGTACAAAAATAGATAAGTATAGATAAACACCAACAACTTCATGTATCCTTGGTACAAGAAAAGTATATACCTTAAGACTGTCATGATTTCTGAATTCATTAAATCCGAGGACAACCAATTCAAGGCAAGAATAGCCCAAGAAGGTGGTAGCCAATTGTTGCTACGCTTGTTAGCTTCCTGAAAAGTAAAACAACATGTGGAATAAACTAGTTCAATTCAACACAAACAAAATATACGAACAAATTAACGAAATATAATCCAATTTCAACCCCAACTTTCAAATTCAGAGATAAAGGAAACTCTTAACCTTAATAAGTATATTAAATCAGTAACAACGAAGATACTTTTTCTCTTTACCTTTTATTAGAGTTTGCATCGCACCACCAGTTTGGAGAAGTGAAGAGTAAGTCTGCCCAATTTGAATCAGTTTTTAGGGTTTGGGGTGAGAAGTGAAAGGTTATGGCCTAAACCGCTGCCATGGCCTCCCTGACAAGTGCTTCCTCCTCCATCGAACAAATCGGAGAATTACGGCACTGTCAATTGAATGGATAAGAGGTGTGATGCTTTCTCGCCTTTACTGAGGCCAGGGTACAAGACCTCGCCGGACTCGATGTCGACCTCGTTGAGCTTGCTGGTGGCGCCGGTGGTGCTCACCTCCGCGTATGACGATGGTGAGTCCCAAGGCTTCCTGATGATCTCGCCCTCGATTTGAGTAATATTCGCCGGAGTCGGAGATCTGAAGTCTTAAAGAGCTTTGGCAAAGGTGTAGTCTTCAATTGACACTCGTTTGAAGGCGACGAGGAGAAGGTGTGGGGATTTGAGAGCGAGGAGGAGGCTCCATGTGGGAATTTGGGTTGGTATATGAGGAAGAAAGTTGGAGTGAACCCAGGCAAAGGAGGACTAATGAGAGTGGTGAGAAAGAGGTTTCGCGGAGGACTGAGAGAGGGGAGAGAGAGGTGAGAGGGTTTTTTTTTTTTTTTTTTTGGTTACAAAGGAGGCCAAGAAGGCCTAAACAGGAGAAAAAGAAAGAAACTAGCCCAGAGGCCTATCCCTAACTCTCCTAGCTCTGGAAAAATTAGATAGATCGTCTAGAAAAGCATTAGAAGCATGAGGAGGAGGACTAGAGAACAGAACAATGCCAGGATCATGGTTCAAGCTGCCCTTAGCAAGAGCATCTGCAGTGTAGTTGCATTCTCTGAAAATGTGTTTAACACTCACATCATCAAACATACTAAGGAAATGTTGACAGCTTTTTATAATAGCCCCCAAAGGATGAGAATCAGAGCAACCTTCAAGGATGAGTTTAATGAGAATGGCTGAATCAGATTCAACTTCAATTTTTCTGATGTTGAGATTATTGGCAAGTTTAAGCCCAGAAAGCATACCTCTAGCTTCAGCATTGATAATTTGACCAATTCCAAGATTAATACTAAAACCAGAAATCCAATCACCATTATGATCTCTGATTAAACCACCAGCACCAATAAGCCCAGATTGGTTAGGTCTTGTTCCATCAACATTCAACTTCATGACACCATTAGGGGGCTTCAACCAAGATAACATATTAATACTAAAGTCACCCACATTAGAAAGTTGAGCTTGAGCAGCAACCCATTCATTTGCAGCATTAAGAATGATTTGAGGAGCATTGAGAGGCAGCTGAAAATCACTTTCAAAGACAAATTTGTTTCTCCATTTCCATAAAAACCAACAGATGAAAACAAAAAAGCAACACCATTGGATATTTTGACCAAAAGGAGCCTTACAGTGAAGGTTGGCAAGGAACCATCCAGACCAGCCCAAATGAAACGTATTTTTGATAGAATGAGGCCAGCAGAAGCATTTCCAAATAGCAGAAGCTTTTGGGCAATCCCTAAATAGATGCAAAAGAGTCTCACAAACTAGAAGGCAAGCATAACATTTATCATTATTAGTAAATCTTCTTCTAGCTCTCTGGATATTAGTCAAGATTTTACCATGAGTAATAGTCCATAAAAAGATTTTCAGCTTAGGAGGAATCTGCATACCCCAAATAAAACTGATTTTGCTCCATAGGCTCAAGTAGGCTGCAATAAGCACTTTTGACATTAAAACAACCATTAGAAGTATGTCCCCATATTTGAGTATCAGGTCCACATCCATCACCACCTGGGGAGATGCAAAGAATTTTTTTGATAATGTTAAAAGGGAGACAAAGAGATAACATATCCAGGTTCCATTCAGAGTTGTCCCAAAAGGAGCACACAGTAGCATCAATATCAATATGAGAGTTTGGTAAAGCAACAGTAATGAGAAGAGTCTCACTAACCCATAAATCAGTCCAAAATTTTATGGTTTTGCCATCACCAACACGCCAAATGAGACCATTTCGGAGAAGCTCAGCTCCATGGGCAACACTTCTCCAAGTGCTGGAACTTCCAGGAGGGTATTTGTAACCACTATCAGTAAGGGAACAATGAGAGAGATATTTATCCTTGTAAATGGAATTCCAAAGACCTTCATCACCATTAAAAATCCGCCAACTTGCCTTGGCAAGCATAGCCTGGTTCATGCATTCTGTTTTCTTGATACCCAAGCCACCAAGGTATTTAGGCAAGCAAACCAAATCCCAATTTACAAGATGCACCCTTTTCTGACTTTCAGAATCACCCCATAAAAAATCTCTATTAAGTTTATCCAATTTATGACAGAGATCAATGGGTAATTTGGCCGTTTGCATAGTATATATGGGAATTGAAGAGGTCACAGATTGAATAAGAGTTAACCTACCAGCCATGTTGAGAGTCTTGCATTTCCAACTAGCAAGTCTTGCCTGAACCTTATCCAAAATATGAGCATAAGTATTTTTAGTTACACGAGAATGGATAATAGGCATTCCCAAATACTTCCCCAGATCATTAGTGAGGGGGGAACCACAAATAGAACTGATGGATTGAGCAAGCTCTCTGCTAGTATTAGGGGAGCAAAATACGAGAGATTTTTCAAAGCTAACAGATTGACCGGACAAAGAACAGAAAATATCTAAGCATTTCTTCAACACAGTAGCTTGGTGACAAGATGCTTCGGCAAAAAGTAAAAGATCATCAGCAAAAAAGAGGTGTGAGATTTTAGGTCCAGATTGAGAAGCACTTACAGGTCTCCACTGACCAATTTCAACAGCAGAATGGATAAGATGAGAAAGCTTTTCCATGCATAAAACAAAGATGTAGGGAGAGAGAGGATCCCCCTGTCTTATTCCTCTAGAAGCTTTAAACGATTGAGTTAACTCTCCATTAAAGTTGATCTGGAAACTTGTGGAAGAAATACAATGCATAATCAGTTTAACCATGGAAGGGGGTAATTGAGTTTCAGAAAGCACCATCTCAATAAAATGCCAGCTCAACCTGTCATAGGCTTTAGATAGATCCACTTTCCACGCTAGGAAGCCCTTCATACCTTTCAAATTTCTAAACTTCTGAAAAAGCTCTTGAGAGATCATCACGTTATCTGAAATATGTCGTCCGGGGACATAGCTGACTTGGTTTGGACAAATTAGTTTCTGCATCTGTTAGGAGTTATTGATCTCACAAGATAGCAATAGATCAAGAACACAAGACCAATCTGAGAGAATGACTTAGTTTATTTGAGATGCGATATGGCTATATAATAGCCTTACAAGATAAAACAGAAATTCAAATCCAGCCCACGTTATCAGCTAGAAACGTGGTAACTAAACTAGGAAGAATTCAAAGCTATAACAACATCCTAAAGACTAGGACACTTATTAACAGAATAACAAACTCTAAGCCATAACATTCCCTCCCTTAAACTAGATTGCCTAAGCAACTAGTTTACTGCAGGTGCTTTACACACTCCCAACTGATCTCTCAACTTCTGAAATGACTCCAGTTTAAGTGGTTTAGTTAACACATCAGCCACCTGCTCTTGTGTCCCACAATGCTTCAAATGCACGACTCCTTCCCTAGCCAGCTCCCGTAGGAAGTGAAAACGCACATCTATGTGTTTGCTTCTACCATGCATCACAGGGTTCTTGGATAACTTGATCGCTGAGCTATTGTCACAGAAAATGGTAGTGCTTTCGCTGCCTTCATAGCCAAGTTTCTTCAGAATTCTCTTCATCCACACGGCCTGACATGAACACGCTGCAGCAGCCACGAATTCAGCCTCTGTTGTACTAAGAGTAACAATTGGCTGCTTTCGTGACGACCAAGCAACTGCTCCAGAGCTCAGAATGAAAGCATAACCCGACGTGCTCTTTCTATCCTCCAAACAACCCCATAATCACTGTCAGTGAAGCCAACTAACTCCTTATTCCCTCCTTTCCTATAAAGAATCCCAAAGCCAGCTGTTCCTTGTAGATAACGCAAAATCCTCTTGGCTGCCATGAGATGAAGTTCTGTTGGCTTTGACATATACCTACTAATCAGACTAACTGCAAACATTATGTCCGGTCTTGTGGCTGTTAGATACATCATGCTTCCCACCAACTGCTTATAAAAAGTGCCATCAACCTCCACTCCATTCTCATCTTTAAAGATCTTAAACCCCGGAATGATGGGATTCTGAACTTCATTGCTACTCTCCATCCCAAACCTTTTCAAAACCTCCATTGCATACTTCCTCTGGCTTATAAAGATCCCTTCACCAAACTGCATCACTTCAATACCGAGGAAATACCTCATTTTTCCCAAATCCGACATATCGAATTCCTTCATCATTGAACCTTTGAACTCACTGATCATAGCCTCATCATCTCCAGTGTAAATTAAATCATCAACATACAAGCTTATAATCAAACGTTTACCTTGCTTGTTGGTTTTGATGAAAAGTGTTTGCTCACTATCACATCTTTCGAAGCCTTCTTTCAGGAAATATGACTCAATCCGGCTGAACCAAGCCCTAGGTGCTTGCTTGAGTCCATACAGCGCCTTGTTGAGCTTATAAACCTTGTGAGCTTCATTCTTCACTTCATACCCCCTCGGTTGTTCAACAAAGACATCCTCAGTCAACTCTCCATGGAGGAATGCTGACTTAACGTCAAGTTGGTAAATATTCCAACCTCTTTGTGCAGCGAAGGCAAGAATCATTCGAACCGTATCCATTCGAGCAACTGGTGCAAACACCTCCTCATAGTCAACTCCATATTCTTGTGCATAACCCTTCGCAACTAAGCGAGCTTTGTACTTCTCAACCTCTCCAAGCTCATTCAGCTTCGTTTTGTATACCCATTTGAGCCCAATTCTTTTAGCTCCACTTGGTAACTCTGTTAGAAACCACGTTTCATTCTTCTCAATGGATCTCATCTCAGAGTCCATGGCTTGCCTCCATTTATCAACCTTCACTGCTTCCTCATAGCATATTGGATCTGCACTAGTAAAGAGAGCCATGTTGACATTAATATCTTCATCAGAGAGGCCGAGACCTTCACCAGTTTCGTAGTCCCTCATCCATACCGGAACTCTTCGATTCCTACCTTCTTCTGAACTAGAGGATTCTGGAGAACCTTCCACACTTATAGGACTTGGCAGTACTTCATCACTTTCTTCATTGTCATCTGCATCTTCTCTTTCAGACTCACTTGAAACATTTTGCTCCTCCTCGTCTCCCCATTCTAAGTCTAGTAAAATTTGGTCTTCGTAGCTTTTATCCCATTCCCACTTCTTGTCCTCCTCGAATACAACATCACGGCTGATCACAACTTTCTTTGAGACCGGATCATAAAGCCTATACCCTTTTGATTCCTCACTTACTCCCAATAGAACACAGCTATAACTCTTGTCTTCAAGCTTTGTCCTCCGAGCTTCAGGAATATGAACATGTGCAACACTTCCAAAAACCCTGAAATGTTCTACAGATGGTTTAACTCCACTCCATGCTTCCTCTGGAGTCACATCTTTCACTAATAGTGTGGGGCACCTGTTCAACACATAGAAGGTCCAATTCACAGCCTCAGGCCAGAAGGTCTTCGGAATACCTTTCTCAGATAATAAGCATCTCACCATGTTCATCACCGTCCGGTTTTTCCTCTCTGCAACACCGTTCTGTTGTGGTGTATAAGCAGTGGTTAATTGCCTCTTTATTCCATTCCTCTTGCAATATTCATTGAATTCACCTGAAGTGAATTCCCCACCACGATCTGTCCTCAAACACTTAATGGCCAAACCAGTCTCTTTCTCCACACAATTCTTAAAAAACTTGAAAGAAGCAAATGCATCTGATTTTTCAACTAGGAAATTCACCCATGCTTTTCTACTGAAATCATCTATAAAGCAAATCAGATACCTTTTATGACTGTTGGAGATCGGAGAAATCGGTCCACATACATCTGCATGAACAAGTTCCAACTTCTGGGATGCTCTCCATGTGCTTCTTTTGGGAATAGAGTCTCGGTGTTGCTTACCCTTCAAGCAATCAGTGCATACAGCGTTGGATTCAGAGAACTTAGGCAAACCTCTCACCATTTCTTTGAGCTGCAGAGTCTTGAGGCCTTTATAACTTAGATGACCATATCTACGATGCCATAGATGAGCTAGGTCTTGTGTGGTTGCTTGAAGACACACTTCCTTCTTTGTTTGCATCTTAGTGAATTGAGTGTTGGATAGCAGGACGAACATTCTATTTGCAGTCATGTCGGTTTGGATGATCAAACCTCTTGATGGATGATAAATTCTGCATTTGTTTGACTGAATTAGAATAGCTAGCCCTCTTTCCTGCAGCTGACCTATACTGAGAAGATGATTCTTCAGTTCCGGCACATAAAACACTCCAGTTACTATGTGATTGAGACCATCGAGAGACAATCTCACAGTACCCTTTCCAACTACACTCATCTTCATATTGTTTCCTAGCTTGACCATCTGCTTGAACCCTTCATCCAGCTCACAAAACAATGATCGATCACCACACATATGGTTACTACAACCTGAGTCAAGAAACCATACGTCATTTCGACTTGCTCCATGCATCTCTACGTAAGCCATGAGAAGCATTTCTTCTGTATCATCCAACTCCGCATAATTGACCTGTTTATCCCACTTTGGACACTCATATTGATAGTGTCCAAGTTGATGACATTTGAAACACTCAACGATGGCTTTGTTGTAGGGTTGACGACCCCCTCCTCTGCCTCTTCCTCCTCTGAACACAGCTCTCCCACGTCCTCTTCCACTATGTCTCTCTTCATGTGTTACTTTGAGTGCCTGCTCTTCTCCACGACTCTTATGAAACTTCTGTTCATGCACAATGAGTGAACTTTGCAGTTCATCAATTGTGAGTGAATCAATATCCTTAGATTCTTCGATCGAGACAACTATATAGTTAAATTTCTCGGTCAAAGTCCTAAGGATCTTCTCCACAATGGTAACTTCTCTCATTTGCTCACCATTACTCCTCATCTTGTCAGCAATAGCCATAACACGAGCAAAATAATCAGTGATAGTCTCACTTACTTTCATCTCCAGAATCTCGAAATCTCTTCTCAACGCTTGTAGAGCCGAACGCTTCACCCTAGCATTTCCCTCGAACTTTTTCTTCATAGAATCCCATATCTGCTTCGAGGTGCGTTTCTCCAGAATTTGCTCAAGAATTGTCCTATCAATTGCCTGGAACAGGTAATTCTTCACTTGGAGGTCTTTAGCCCTCAACTCCTCCAATTGCTTTTGCTGCGTCTCACTCAACGCTGCTCCTGCTTGTGATTCTTCATAACCAGTCTCAACTAGACTCCAATAACCTTTAGATCTCAAAAGGTTTTCCATAATCATGCTCCAATGGTCGTAATGACCATCAAAGCGTGGTACGGCAGGTTGCAGGAAATTCTTCTCTTCACTCATTCTTCTCTTGTTTGTGAGTCACTTGAAAGACTGCAGCTTTCTTTTCTCAGGCCCCAGTGGGGGGCTCTGATACCAGATTGTTAGGAGTTATTGATCTCACAAGATAACAATAGATCAAGAACACAAGACCAATCTCAGAGAATGACTTAGTTTATTTGAGATGCGATATGGCTATATAATAGCCTTACAAGATAAAACAGAAATTCAAATGCAGCCCACGTTATCAGCTAGAAACGTGGTAACTAAACTAGGAAGAATTCAAAGCTATAACAACATCATAAAGACTAGGACACTTATTAACAGAATAACAAACTCTAAGCCATAACAGCATCAAGGGTCTAATTCTTGCAACAATGATCTTGGATATCACTTTATATATTGTAGTGCAAAGACTGATGGGTCTGAATTCGGTCATATTTTTGGGGCTCACAACCTTAGGAACAAGAGTGATTATGGTGTGGTTCAGGCCAGTTGGAATGACACCACTATTGAAAGCATTCCTTACCACAGAGAAGATTTCTTCACCATAAAGCAGGGACCAATTTCGTTGAAAGAAAACAGCAGGAAACCCATCATATCCGAGTGCCTTTAAGCTACCAATAGCAAAGAGAGCAGTTTTGACTTCAAGAAGAGACACACTTCTAGAAATAGGTAAAAGAGCATCAGGATCCAAAGAAGGAAATAGGAGGGGGATGGTGAACCTGATATCTTCATAGTGGCCTTCAGAAAAGAGATTCTCAAAAAAGGAAACAGCAATTTTCTTCATTTCATCAGGATTAGAGCACCACATCCCATTGGAGTTCTGTAGCCTATCAATTTTATTCCTCCTACGTCTGACAATTGTAGTTAGATGGAAGAACTTTGTATTTCTGTCACCCTCTTTTAGCCACTTATCTCTGGATTTTTGTTTCCAAAACAAAGCCTCCTGATCTCGGATAGTCTCATATTCTTTGACCAAGGTAGCTTCCAGATTGACAAGGAAAGGGTTATCAAATCTATCCCTACTCATTTGTATACCTGTTATTCGAGCAAGGAGTTTCTTTTTCCTCTTGAAAATATTCCCAAACACATTAACATTCCAAAGTTTTAGAGCTGAAGATAATTGAGAAATTTTAGAACAAAAATTACCTGAAATATTTTGCCAAGTAGAAGCAATAAATTGAGGGAAATCAGAATGAGTGAGCCACATAGCTTGAAATCTGAATAAAGGGTTTCTTCTTAAGTGGTGCATAGTGGCATGGAGTTGCAGCATGATTGGGCAATGATCGGATTTCATTCTTGGGAGGTGTTTAATAACAGCATCAGGAAATGATAGCCTCCAGTCACCACTACAGAAACCTCTGTCGAGTCTTTCTTTAACAGTGTTATTAGTCCAGGTGAATTTAGAGCCAACGTAACCCATATCAAGCAAACCATTTCTATTAATCCAAGAGATAAGGCCACCAAACCTGCCAGAGAGAGATCCAAAGTTTTTATCTTCATTGGAGACCAATTCATTGAAATCACCTATAAACACAGCAGGCAAATCATTAGTAGAAATTATTGTATCAAGTTGGTTCCAAAGTTGACTCCTCATGGTGTTACAAGGTCTAGCGTAGATGACTGTGAGAAGCCAAGGGGCGCAATGAGGGGAACACACTTCAACTGTAATAAACTGAGCAGCTTTATCAATGATCTTTAACTTAACATTGGAAGAATTCCACATAAGCCATAAACCCCCAGAAAAACCTTCAGCCTCCATAATTTCAAAGTGAGAAAAATGTAACTTTTTTAAACAATCAGCTGCTTTTTTAAACGGAACACGCGGTTCACAAATGGCAAGAACATCGACAGAATAAATTTGAACAAGGTCAACAATAGCTGACCTAAATTTTTCGCTACCAGCACCTCTAACGTTCCAAAAGATAGTATTAAACATTGATGAGGAGGTGGAGTAGGAAGGGTGGAAACCCAAATCAAATATCAACCATACCTTCTCCATCTTGAGAAGGCAAGTTAGAGTCACTGGTCAACATACTATTAGCAGAAAAAGTCTGCTAAGTAAATCTCTCAGAATCAGTTTCTTTACTTACTAGTTCACTGCTAACCACCATTGTTTCCTCAGGAGGACAGTGACCAAAAATCGCACCAGCACCCAAATAACTAGTAGCCATATTTTCAAAAGAAGGCTTTTTGAAAACAGGAGGCTGGCTATTGGTAGCTGAAGAAATCGAACCTTTAGATTTTCTCTGATATTGCACAGTAGGTGTTGATCTACTACTACTTCCCGCATTGTTGGAGGCATCCTTCATAGGAAATTGAGAGAAAGCCTTGCTCTTCACAGCTGTAGGATTGTCCTTTGCCACTTGTTTGTTTTTGTTGATGGCAATATTTTTTCCTTTGGAGTTAGGATCATTGGTAACAAGTTTCTGCTTCTCTTGGAAACTCTTCCACAATTTCACAATAGGAGGCGTAGGAGTGTTAGCATGGTCACAATAGGAGGCGTAGGAGTGTTAACAAGTTTTTTTCTCAGAGTCCAGATTCACATTGTCATCTTCCTCCTGCAAAACAGCAAAACAAGAACCATTCACAACATTCTTTTTAGTACCACCATTGTCACCAAATCTTTTTTTATTCCGATAACTCATCAACATCCATGGTCCCATATCCTCCTTAATTACTGAGCTTCCATTAGTAGCATTAGCGGGCAATTTATGAGCGGATTCCATATCCTGAGGACGAGTAGGGGTAGCCTTCCCAATAGCACCACAACTTTGTCCACTTTCAGTATTAGTAGCCTCTTGCTGTTTGTTCACATCACCAGTCTCAACATGCACAGAAGGACACTTGTCCTTAGAGTGACCAAAACAGCCACATTCAAAACAAATGAGAGAGATTCCTTCATAGATCACAGAGTAGGCAATAGACTCAACTTCAACAAATGGTCGTAGAGGCTTACTCAAATCAATCTCAATACACACTCTAGCAAACTTGCCTCTAGCTTGTCCAAGAGTAACCTGATCAATTTTCACCACATCCCCAATACTATTACCAATTTTGGCAACAATGTAATCTTTGAAATACTTCACAGGCAAACCACAAAAACGTACCCAGAGAGCCATCTTACCAATGAACTCATTCATAGGGTCGAAGTCTGGTCTCCATTTCTTAACTACCAAAGTTTGCCCACCTATAATCCACGGTCCACCACACAAGGCATGGTTCATATCCTCTTCCAAATTGAATTTGACAATGAAGAAATCATTTGGAAGATCAATAAGGTGCCAGCCTCCTTTTACCTGCCACTTACGCCTTAGTCCTTTCAACATGAAATCAAATGTATTGGTAGAGTTGGGTTTTCCCATAAGCTTCACTATCACCGCACACCTCCATTCATAATCCAACTTATTATGCACTTTTTCAGAAAAAGAAACATTAGGACCATGCTTACCATCAGTATAGGTGCAATCCTCATCGGTCATTTCAAAGTTTTCTGTCATGGTGTGCCTAAAACGGTCGACCGGGTTCTTCAACAGGCTTGCAAAACTCATGGGAGGTTGTAAGTCAGGATTCGGTTGGATGCTGGAGTCTAGATCTTCCATGTGCAGAGCCTCAAGGTCAGAGCTAATATCACCACCATTTTTCACACGTTTCCTCTGTGAAAAAGAAAAATCATCATCTCCGCCACTTCCCGGTGGAAGGGCGGAGAAGACGAAAGCCGACGAAGCCACCAGGTCTCACCAAGAGCACAAAAAGAGACCGGAGATGGTGGATTCAACGATGCAGATGAGGTCAAGGTTTAGTAGCGATTTGATTTCGTAGAGGATAAGGGAAGCGCGTAAGGCGCGTACAAAAAAGACCCTGTTGCTTTTCTTAGTTGATTAGATGTTTGTTCAGTCGAGAGGGTTTTTTTCTTTCGAACGAATGTGGCCAAAATGCTAAAACCTCACTATTTGTAAGTCAGTGTATTACATAAAAAGATAATGCTAAAACAAGGAGGGAAACATGCCGCCTACTTGAGCCAAAATGAAAATTTTGCCGCCTATGTTCCTCATTTAGACAACAGAATGGCTACAATCTGTTGTGCAATTTTTGCATCTTGCACTAGGTACACCTAGTAGAAATTGCAACCTAAATATTCAAGCGAGCTTTCTGAAAATTTGGTGCCCAGTTGTCTATCATACAACAGAAATAACTAAAGCGTTGCACCTTGTAGAACAAATTTCATTGTTTCGAGAGGGAGTTATGACTTAAAAGTGGAGGAAAATCTACAGCTAAATTTTGTAACATTCAGACAACAGACCATGCTTAATTGTGTTGTGTAATATAGTTCTGAGAAAAAAGTTATCAATTTGCTGACATTCACACAACAGAACATGACTAATAGCGTTGTACAATTGAGTTCACCTTAACAGACAACAGACAAACTTTGTTCCGTTATCTAATGGGTGTTGTGTGATTACATTTTTGTAGTAGTGAAAATATAGGGAACCTGTTGGAGTTGCTCTAAGCCCATAGGGAATGTTATATTTTTCCAATGTGGAAGTTATATTTTTCACATTCTCAACATATATATATTTTAATATATCTGGACATACATTATGTGTTTGGCAGAGCTAGCTTACACAATGAAGGTAACTGAGAAATGCGATGTTTATAGCTTTGGGGTGCTGGCACTGGAAGTGATAATGGGGAAGCAGCTGGGTGAAGTCATCTCCTATTTTTCTTCTTCATCTGCCAATGGAGGCAAATTGCTGAAGGATGTATTGGACCAACGCCTCCCTGCTCCTACACCTCATGTTCAGGATGAATTGGTAACCATTACAAGGCTAGCAATTGCATGCAAACATCCTCATCCACAACCTAGGCCAACAATGCACAGAGTTTCTCAGGTCTTATCATCCCACCCTGCAAGTTCCTCAGGACAACCAGAGATTACACTTGCGCAAATCATTAGTTAATTATCTGAATTGTGTGGCCTATGAGTATGGCATAAATAAGATGCTCTTGTTTGAGCAGTCATGTACTGATTTCTTTGATCATTTCATTTTGTTTGAACTTGAGTTCTCTAGAAAGAATTTGCACCCACTTAATAAGAGAGACTTTCTTCGTCCCAATTTGCTTGGGCTGTCTTTCAAATTGGAGGAAGTTCTTTTGCCATCGATCCTTTGAAGTAAACCTCAGAAATCCAACACTTGTTTTTGAGTAACTTAATGGTCGACATTAACAAAGATGGAAGTATATTTTGCAATTAATTCCAAGAAAAGAAAAGAAAAAAAGAAGAGATGCTTCTGCTTTTTGGCATGGACATGGACGGAGGGGACTTGGTCAACGTAATCAACCTCTACTTTCTGGCGCGTACATGGACACCATGAAGTTGATGTATTATGATCACATTTGATGGATACATAACTGATGTGATACTACCCCAAGGATTAAAATATCTGTATCTACATATTATTGGAACTTTGAAAAATGGAGATAACAAAAATATAGGGGATATATCGGGGATATCCGGGAAAATATTTTTTTTTGAAAGAGTCAATTTATTGGAATTACATATAAATACATATGAATGTTAACTTCATCTACATCCAAAAAGACTCTAGGTGGTTGAAAAAAGTCGTTTGTTGGTCTACGAATGTACAATAATCAGAACAAGACATATGACCTATATAGTACGAATTATAGTGATGAACATGATAGTTATAGATATAATTAGAGTTGCCGACTTGTTCCCCTATAAGGGGATAATAAGAATAAATCCAGCTGGATGACTGATCATGTATTTCTCACCCATAATCGCCTTGAGGGTATTTCTCCTCACCCAGATTAACCTTGAGAGGATTTCTCCTCACACAAATTTGCATTTAGAAAATTACTTCTCACCCAAAATCGCCTGGAGTGGATTTCTCCTCACCTAGATTCCCCATTAGGAGATTGCGCCTCACCTAAATCTGCCTTCAGAGGTTTCACTTCGAAGTATTTTCCCAAATAGGTTAATTTGTCTCTTTATTAGGCCATATCCTGACTATAAACCATTATTTGTTGAAGGATATTCGATTTATGTGTGCCTTACCAAACTAGGATTACTTTCTATTGTTGTAATAAGAGAAGATTGTTCTAAGATTCCTAGTTCTAATTAGAATAGGATTTCTTGTATTCAAAGATTATGTACTTGTATCCTCTATTTATAGAGGCTTCTATTATCAATGAAAGACACAACTATTCTCCCAATTCTCTCTACAATTCTCTTTTCCTTAAACACGTTATCAGCACGGGTTCCAACCCTGAAATCAGAAACCAAATACTTTTCTGCAAAGCATCCTGCTGCGCAAATATCAATCCCTAGAACCCCAAAACCCTAGGAGCACCATGCACACCATCCTTGGCCGAGCACCACCTCCAACGCCGCCATCCTCCTGCGCACCCGTGTGCCATCATCTTTTGAGTTCAAGACCAAGAACAAGAACAAGAAAAGAAATCCAATTAAGTTTTCAATTAAAGTTCCTGCTTTCTGTACTTTAATTATTCTTTCTTTTCTTCGGGGACTTGCAACCTCCCTTCTTCTACATCCCACCTTTCTTGTAACGTGGGTTCGATTAATAAAAGTGGAATCGTGGGGAGTTCACGCTAAACTACGAATACTAAGACGTTCATAAGCTACGAACTAAGAGCATTCGTGAGCATCGAAAATTGACCATTCAAACATCATTGTTTTGGTCTAATCCAAATTTCTTAGTAGCAAAGAGGCTCAGAAATCTTTAATTAGTTGTCATGGAAGTATTATACTCCGAAACTAACTTATTCTCCTTTATTTTTGAATGTCAAATGCAAACCTGCAAAAAACTCGACTTCACTAAACCAGATTCGAGTCACATTGGTCATCACCGATGGGTAAATGACGTTGAGAATCACTTCACTACTAATAGGGATTCTGTGGAGTAGAGCTCACAAAACAAGAATTAATTGAGAAAACCCTCTCAAACTTCCCAATTTCAACATTAATGGTTGCAAAACAATATAGGCTTGAGTGCAGTGCTAGACGGATCACAAGGTTTCATCAGTTTATTACTGCTGAAATATGACAACATACTCGTGAGAAACTATAATTCAAGACACGTTGGAACTAAGAGCGAATTATAAAAGCGCACCTAAAGGAGGGCGTAAGGAGCGGAACCCTTAAAGTTAAGGGACAACAAAATGGACGTGTGGGTCCATACAACCACTCTACAAAGGAAACCGCCAGATTGAAGTGCGAACACGTGGCAACGTTGGCCAGCGTGGGAGAGGCAAAGCCGTTTTGCCGCTGGCAGTGGTGGTGCCGCTACCAACGTCACTAGGGGACGTCCTAATGCACAAGGTGCATCTCAATCAAGGGGTGAGGTATGCTATAGATGTGGATCATCAGAGCATTGGTTTAAGCACTTTAATGCGGAAAAACTAGTTGCACAATACAAGTTGTATAAATATATGAGAGAGTATAAGGCTTATCTCGCAATTGAAGGAGAAGATGGAGATGATAATGACGTCAATCTCACTATTACAGACTTCAAATCTAGTGAGGGAAACAATGTTGATGCCGCAGATTTTGATTAATAGTCTTTATTTTCCAAGAATATATGTAATGGCATTTTTCTTTAAACTATTATCAATAAAGACATTGGTTATAACTCTTTCACAAGTAGGCCGGCCATCCAATTAAGTGTGATGTCTAGGGAAATAGTTGAGATAAGTGGTACTTAAACGAACTTTGCTCTTACTTTCCTGGTCATGCTTAATTGGAGTTACCGAAAGGATTGAGTAACGACCATTAGTCGAGTATTGATTCTAATTATTTTGGATTAGAAACTTTGATGTAATAGTTGGCTATTATTAATAAAGTGTCGATTATTTCAATTTGAGCTTTATTTACTCAGGTATGTTTCACGGAGAGCTAAAATGTCTCGCGGATAGTTTTCGGATAGTGCTACTACACATACTATACCTTAACATAGGCAATTATTCCTTGAGATGGCAGGGCCATCTAAATTGATTCATGGTTGAGGACCTGCTCAATTTCTGTTGCCAAATGGCAGATTGATTAATGTCATTGAAGCTCGATCTCTACGCTCCTGGGGCCGGATTTTGAGATTTAGAGATATTAGAGCCAACGGTTTTCATGTCAAAACACATAGTGAGAATGGACATGCGTTCCTTCGCATTTTCTCTAATGACTGCAGACAAAAACGAGTATTAGAGAAACTTATGTGTCACTCTAGTGAGTTATATGTAACCACTATTTGAGTAATTGAGTCCAACTACATCATAAGAGATGACCTTTGGGACATCGATACATACAGGCTTTGGCATGACCGTTTGAGACACCCGAGTCATGATATGATGATCCGTATATCCTTTCTTCCGAGTGAAGAGAAGTAAGAATCAAAAAGTTGATTCAAGTAGACACCCGGAATGCCGCTGCGCCTCACGATGCCACCGATTTCTGTCACTGGCCGAAGAAGGGCCATGCCGCCACCCCCATACGGCAAGAACTTGGCATTGACGCCAAGAGTGGCAACGTGCCACCTCTCTCCACTTCTCAAGTTAATTGTGATATCATGGCTCAACCAATCCTCATTGGTTGCTCTATGGCCTATCGCTCGTTTTGCAAAGCCTGCTCTTTAGCTAAATTAGGATCGAGACCATCCTAAAGGACACATGTGTTCTCATAGAATCTAAGGGGATTCTGTGGACCGATTCAACCAAATTGCGGACCGTTTAGATGTTTTATGGTGTTGGTTGACGCGTAGACATGCGGGTCACATGTTGCGCTATCGTCCATTCATATTGCTGCTTATGATAAACTTTTGGTCCAGATCATGTGGCTACAAGCTCACTACCCAGATCATCCAATTCAATCAATTCGACTTGATAATGCTGGAGAGTTTTACATTGAAGACTTTCGATGACTATTGCATATCATTGTGGATTCATATTGGGCGTCATATTCCCATGTACACACCCAAATAGTCTCGCGGAAAATCACCATTAAACAACTACGATGGTAGGCCGGACATTATATCAAAAAAAAGCAAAGGAAATAAAATAGAATTAATTCGAGTGGATGAATCTTGAAACAAGACATGTACCATAACAAACAAACGAAACTGCGCGGTTCGATCAAAACCAATTGTTGTTTTGACTAAATAGTTATGGCTGATTTGACAATTTATTCTTCAAATTCTACTAATTCACTTGCCATTACTTCATCAAGACCATAAATACGAGCAATGCCATCTCCTACTTGAAGTACAGTACCCGTATTTAAAATCTTTACCTCTCGGTTATATTGCTCAATATGTTCGTGGATAATACCAATATTTCCGCTTGGGATTATGCAATATTGCACGCAGCTATGCTAATTCGTCTATGACCCAACGCCACTCACATTTCTTTGTGTTACAGGTAGTGACTGGGTGCGAGTCTGCTATCTCGTACTTACGCATATTTGAGTGCGCGGTTTGTGTGCCAATCGCGCTGTCACCGTGTATCAAAATGGGTCATTAGCAGCGAATGCATACAAATTTGTGTTGGATATAAATATCCAACTATAAGTCCGCCATGTAGAACCCTTGACAGGCGATCTCTTTACCTCTAGATTTGCGGATTGTCATTTTGATGAGACAGTCTTCCCATCGTTAGGGGGAGATTAGAACGTCAACGTTCAACAGGGACGACAGGAATTGTCGTGGTTTGTCCTCATTATGTCTCATCTCTATCCCCTAACAGTGACGAGATCACATATACCTGCTGCAAACATGCCTGCAAGGATCAATGTCCCCTTAAGAGGACATGGCATATCCCAAAGAAGCTGGGCACGGCGCCGCCACCATAGATGGTGGCATGATGACACCACAAGATGGCATAATGGCGTCACAGGCCGTGGGTTCTACTAGAGAGTAGAGGAGACCATAGGTTCGATGGATTCTCGCCCTAGGAAGAGAGCGAGTTTGGCACAACCTGATCCATTGATTATTGATACTCAAAATCCGCCTCATGAGAATATTCTGGATTGTGGTTATGTCCAAGAGACATCGTTGGGGGACGCCTCAATGTTAGAATCAATTCCTGGGAATATAGAGATCTCTACAAACTACACTAGTGTACATGAGGACGTGAGATTATTGAGACCAATGACATCGAACCTTGCTCCGTTGAAAAATTTCAACGTAGAGAAAAATGGCCTAAATAGAAAGATGCGATTTAGGGTTGAATTGGATTCACTAACGAAGATGAAGGATTTCAGGCCTGAGATGCTGACACCTCCTAACATAACACCTGTTGACACAAATAGGTTTTCGTTAGAAAGCGTGATGAGAAAAAAAGGATTATAGACTCGCCTCATGGCGCAAGACTTCTCACAACACCCTGGAATCGACTATGAGGAGACATATTCTCTCGTAATGGATGACATTACACTCTATTACCATGTCAGTCTGGTAGTTTCCAAATAACTGAACATGCAGCTTACGAATGTGGTCATTACGTATCTTTATGGGGATCTAGATACAAAAATATACAAGAAGGTCCATGATGGACTTCATTTACCCGAATCAAGTGGCTCTAGACCACGAAGCGCATTTGCAATGAAGGTGAAACGCTCACTAAAGTGACTACTTGATCGGGAAGGGACATGATGAACTATGCCCGCACGTTTTCATGACAAGTTATGGATTTGCAATTGTTGCGGTTTATAATTGGAACCCTTGATGAGTTCAGGGAAACCGCTGAACACCTAAAATTCGAGTTTGAGACGAAAGATCTTGGGAGAACATAGTTTTGTCTCGGTTTAGAACTTGAATACCGTGTCAATGGATGCTTAGGCATTTTGATAAAGTCAAGCCTGTAAAGCACTCCCATGGTCGTCCGTAGTCTTGACTCTAGGAGGGATCCGTTTCGTCCCAGGGATGATGACAAAGATGTGTTAATAGCAGAAGTGCTTACTTGAGTACAATAAACGCATTATTGTACTTAGCACAATGCAAGACCGGACACCTCATTTGTTGTGAACTTCTTGGATAGATGTAGCACTGCGCGAACGTGACACCATTGGATTGGTGTAAAGACAATCTTTCGATACTTAAAGGGTACGATAGATATGCGCTTGTTCTATCCCTAAAGAGAGAAAAGAATGGACAATAAGATGGAATTAGACTCCATAGACCCGAAAGCCGTCGTCACAGCCGCCACCAAGCGTGGCTAGCGTCCTCCCTATCTCCGTCAAAATGATGGTGATGTTTTGATGGGTTCTGCTGATGCAGGGTATCTCTCTGACCCGCACAAAGGTCGTACCCAAATTGGTTATGTCTTTACCATGGTGATGTGCTCATATTTTCCTATATTTCTTTGCCTCTTAATCTTAGTATTTATGCTTAGTCCTCCTTATTTCGAGTCATTTATGCTGTTATAGTGTTTTTGTAGGTTTGTCTCATAAACAGAAGAAAAGAAGTTAAAATGAGCTAACTAGGATTAAAAGACGCACAGGTCCCAGAATCTGCCTGTGCAGAACACCCAACTTCACCGAATTACTGGGAGTTACCTAGATCGAATCAGACAATGAGCCTTATATGCATGGAAAGCTACGGATGTCTACTTTCTGTAGAATTTTACGGATCTCGATTTCGGTACTTCTGGAGAAAGTTATGATTATTTGAGTGATATAGGTCGGACAGGAAATCTGCTCGGGAATTTACAACCATTCATGGAGAACTCAAGTTCCGTGGCACAAGATCGTCAATCCTAATGTTTCAAGGAAGTTAATTCAGATGAGGATTAAATGATGAACTTATTCCTACTTCTAGAAGAGATATTTCAAGGTTTTCCCATTCCAAATGAAGAAAGGAATCTAAACCCAAGTTTTACAAGGAAACATGAAGCCAAAGATGAGCAGAAATCTTCCCTATAGAAGGGAGCACGAATTTACATGAGAAAGGAGTCTCGGGAGCACAATGTAGACGCCTAAGGAGCAGAGACGACTCATCCATCTTCCCTTTCTTTTCCCCTTCCATTCTTTTTATGTTTTTCCTATGTTTTACTTAGTTATCTTTTGTTAAACCTTTTCTAGGGTTAGGATAATGCTCTATCATGATTGTTTATGTACTTTGATGTTTTATTGATGGATTTATAGTTTCTTTATGATGAATGCTTAATCATTATTTGAATTGATGCTTTATGTTTAAGTTCTTTGATTGATCACCTTAGGGCTTTGCATATAGTAATTGGAAGACAAATTTGAAGCAGAGATGCAATATAATTTGATTAGCTTCTTGTGATTAAGTGTGGTAAATTGCATTATTACTTGAGAAAGACTAATGGTTTGCTTGATTCCCTTGTTTTCTAAAGCGTAATGAGTCTTGCATGTTAAATTTATACCTGAGAAGGATAAACTGCATAGTTAGGATATTAGATCTTTACCCGAGAGGGAGAGCAACATACACTTAAGGAAAACTATGGTCTAGAGTACCTGAGAAGGACTTAGATACGGGAATTATCATCTAGAGAAACAAAAGAATCTGTTAATTGCATTGAAACATAAATAGGATTGTCAGTGGTTGATTTTGAAACTCTAGCTAGGTTTTATCATTATTTGTTTGTTTGTTTCTTTCTTTAATTTTCATATTATTTCTTTATTCGAAAACCTTAAAACCATATCTTCTTTAGTTTGATTGTTTATGTGTTTTTGTGTTTGGATTAATTAGGTTAGGATTTAAATTGATTATCAATCCTCAGTTGGAACGACCTCGTACTTGCACACTATACTAACGACGATTCGTGCGCTTGCGAGTTTGAATTAAAATTTCACAACACATGGGAAGCACCGCGATACCTTAGGGGTCTTCAAAGCAGATCATTGTCGGTACTTCTTCGAATCACGCA
Organism: Rosa rugosa; assembly: GCF_958449725.1. Lineage (NCBI taxonomy): Eukaryota > Viridiplantae > Streptophyta > Magnoliopsida > Rosales > Rosaceae > Rosa > Rosa rugosa. The sequence goes on from NC_084821.1 coordinate 10,314,982, forward strand.
TAAATCATTGCTCTACATGAAGCTGTGCGTGAATGCATATGGTTAAGATCCATAGTTGGACATATTCGAAGAACTTGTAGTTTGAAGTCTACCATAGATGAACCTACATGCATTTATGAGGATAATGCAGCTTGCATTTAACAAATGGAGCAAGGTTTCATCAAGGGCGATAACACCAAGCATATATCGCCTAAATTCTTTTATAATCAACAATAACAAACAGTTCCAAAGATTGAAGTAAATCAAATCCGATCTGAGGATAATGTAGCGGACTTATCCATCAAGTCGTTACTTAAAATCCACTTTCGAGAAACATGTGAAGAGTATCGGAATGCGGAAATTATCCAAACTCCCATGATTGTAGCAATCAGGGGGAGATCTCGACATCAGGGGAAGGTATGATGACTACATGTTTGATCTCGAATAGTGAAGGGTGTGTTGTACTCTTTTCTTCTCCTCGAGTTTTTTTTTGTCCCACAGAGTTTTTATTACTCGAGTCAGTTTTTTACTGAGGCAAGATTTGAAGTGTGATGGTGTCATGATGACATCATGTTTGGATGGCACAAGGGGGAGTGTTGAAGGATATTCGACTTATGTGTGCCTTACCAAACTAGGAATACTTTCTATTGTTGTAATAGGAGAAGATTGTTCTAGATTCTTAGTTCTAATTAGAATAGGATTCCTTGTACTCAAAGATTAAGTACTTGTATCCTCTATATAGAGGCTTCTATTATCAATGAAAGACACGACTATTCTCCCAATTCTCTCTACAATTCCCCTTTCCTTAAACATTATTAAAATTTTACACCCTGATATAACATCCATATTCCATAATGTATATTTTTCTGTGAATAACTGAGTTTTTATTTTTTATTTTTTTCCAATCAAATTTTACAAATATTTCTTCATTTTATCTAGGATATATCCAAAATATCTAATATATTAGGAATATTTGACGATATTGGAGAAATTTCGCAGAAATGGTGGAAGATAAGATATTTTCCCCCTATGATATATCAGTCCCTAAGAAAATGGAGATATCGGAAATATCGCAGATATTTCAGTCCTTGATACTACCCATTGGCGGAAAACAGCTATCCTGTCACGCCCCGAATTTTGAATAAAGGAATTCAAATCCGAAACGTGAAAACACAACAAAGCACAAGAAAACGCTTAGAAAATTTTTCATATATTTAAATTAAGCAACTAAAGAAACCGAGCTCACAATGTCAATACCGACTTGTTCTTTAGAGTCACATATTACATCACCAACTGTTTACAAATTAAGTTGAACAACAATTCAATAAGTAAATCGGCTCACCAACTCTCTACACAGCGGAAGACTTAAACCAATACACTTCTATATCCACGCTACAAAAGGTACACCTCAGCTTCGAAGATGATTAATCGATATTCTAACCTGCACAATAAACCCTACACCATGGAATAGTGCACCAGGTTGAAATAACAAACCCGGTAAGCTTTTGCAAGCTCGTATGAGTAAACCTAGAAAACCACTAAAACACCTTTTCGATCCAAAGACAACAAATCGACACAAAAAAATACTAGTAATCCTTGCATAGAAATTTAGTTCAGGAGACTACATAAAAATCAACAATAGAAGTGGAAAAGAGAGAGAAATAAAGAAATCAACAATAGAAATGAAAAAGAAAATTAATTAAAGAACTCAACAACTCACGCTAATGAATCCTTCCAAAACTCAACACCTTTTTCCAAAAGGACAATTCCAGTCACCCCGTGACAAAATCATAGGAAATGTTAACCTAACAAATCAATATGAAAATCCGGTCCAACCTGGACACGTTGGCAGACAGACTAGAGCTCTAACTAAATCGTAACCTGTCACCTCAGCCAAGGTTCAGCCGTACGATAATAATTGCCTGAGGTCACAACCTGCGACCCCGGATCCTTTGGTCAACCTGACCCTTAGATCAAAACATTTAAACGAGTCTCATTGGACCCAAAACGTTATTCAAATCACCAAAAGGAGAAATCACAACCTGTGACTCCCACATCTTCAAACATTTTTCAAAACAATAGAAATACCATTTCCCACTACATATTGTTTCCCGAAAAGTCATACTCCAAAATAATATATGAACTCACTCACAAATATTGTTTGCATCACAACAATTCTACCAATACATATATATTTCCGACATAAGTAAATGTTCAATTCAATAATCTACATATTACAATGCCACATCATCTAGATATATATTTCACGTATATATATATATATATATATACGTAGTTGTCCTCTCAGGAATGACTACTAATACCAACTATAGTTCATACGTATTAAAAACAAGAAATTCATTTTTTTACCTGTGAGCCGTAGCCCTATGAACCGTAGTCGATCGAGTTCATATTATTTCAAACAAATCTTTATTTTCGAAAACGATTTACAATTATCAATCAATTCCGAAAATTAAATAACTCGGTTCGTAAATGAACCACGTGAGATTTACTCACCTCAAAATCCCGTTGCGTCTTCTCTTACAGCAAGGATAAGGTATTAACTAGTCTCTGTCAATCACCTATGGAATGTACGACACAACTTAGTACACGAATCGAAAACAATTGAGTGTCGAACCCCCATTTGCACTAAAATCTCGAAAGTAATGCCAATCGACGTGAAACTTCATCCGAGACCACTCGAGGTCTCTGGAATACTTATACGTTCAATCTATCAAAATTACAAGTCGATCGGACGGCCGAATCCTCTCGGATCGAAAACCGATCGAACCTAAAACCCTAAAACTTTGAAAATTCATAACTTGCTCATACGATTCCCAAAATTTACAAACTATATATTGAAATGATCATATCGATGTGTAGAATAAAAAGAGGAACAAAAACTGTTCCAGGGGTGGCCGGAAGTGGTCGGAAACCACCACCACAGTGGCGGCGCCGGCGGCGGCCCAAAGTCAAAATTTGACAAAACTTCCAACACAAAAGTTCTTCATCTCAACTCCAATTACAACTTTCATAACTACACAAAGTCAAATTATAATCCAAATTGTCGAATTTTACCTCGATAGCTTTGAAACACGAAGAACCCTAGTTTCCCAATCTTCAAAATTTGATCACCATGAGTTGAATCATTGCAAGCTACCTTGGGAGAATCCTTCCCCAGCCTCTGGGCAACAAAACCCCTCAAGAAATTTCACCTAAGCTGGCCGAAACCGTCAACTCCGACCAAGGCGATTTGCAGCGCCGCGGCCAAACTTCCCAGAGTTTCTGCGTCGTGCACGGGCCGACCCACGTCGTGAAACTTCACAGAGTTGTAGAAGGGTGTGACGCGAAGACATAAGGACAAGCGTCTCGTCGATTGGTGACCGGACGAGAGAGAAATCGCCGGTCAAAGTCGGCTGCTCGGGAATGGCTCGGGAGAGAGGAGAGAGAAAAAGTTTCCGGATTTGGAAACTTGAATTTCTGATATTTTTTTCGGATTTTTCCTATATATCCCAAAATGGAAAATTTTTCCGAAGGCCATAACTTCTTCATACGAACTCCGATTTTTGCGTTCCGCATAAGAACGAACTCATATCGACGCGCTCTACGACTTTCGTGAAGGAAGTTTTCACAAAATCGAAACGTACAAAAAGTCAACTCTTGAATCGAAACATTCCGTGCAAATAATTGTTCAAAATAATTTCCGCTCCACCCTCGAACTACAAAATCCCACTAACAAACACTTTATTAATTCCAAGAAATTAATCACGAATTTCCGGGGTCTTACATATCCCCTACCAAGCTACTAATCTATCACGTACGGCTCACAATAATTCCTTTCTCTAGTTTATCCTCTCAATCTTTTTGTTCTTTTTTTTTTCCCTTCTTTTCTCTACTTCTCTTTTTGTCTCTCTTCAGGATTTTATACAAGTTGATGACGTCAGACGAAAAAAAATTAGAAAATAAGAATTAAAAAAATTATATCTTATTTATAAATTAGTTTGTTCCACACTACAAAAACGTAGTTTTTTTTGTTTTGTTTTGTTTTGAGAATACAAACACGGGGAGCCATTTGAATGAGTAATTCAGAACACAAACACGTAGTAATTCAGATAAATTTCTTCAATATATCTAACTATACTTTACATTTGTTCCTGGGCAAATCCAGATCGAAATAAAGTTTCACCCAATTGAAATATCTAACTATATTTTCATTACTTTGCATCTTTCAAGTAGGTTGTCCAGGTCACAATAAAACCTCAACCAATGAAATATCCAACTATACTATGCATCTTTGAAATATGTAGTATATGTCACTTGGTCGAGTAATTATTTTATAGGATATAATGTAGCACTACGAAGTGGTAGTCCGTACTGATAAAATTGCAACCAATCAACAACAATTATTGGACACATCAGGCCCCCATTGAACGAAAAGGAAACATCAGTCATGAGTTTTTTCCAGCTTACTGTAAATCAATATTTACTGTGACCAGTCACAAGTTTTCAAATGTGTAACAATGGCAACCCTCATTTAGAAATTAGAACATATAATATCATTAGGCCTCTCCTGGCAGAACAATATGCCTCCAGACGTTTGTGGATGGCCTCTGTCAACAACAGGGACAGCACGATTAGGAACACCACTTGATGATGCGGCTCTTTTCATCTGCAGATGCAGCTCTTTTCTTCTGCAATCAATGACACGCGCAGCTTTATTAACTATCAACTACAATTCTACAAAACAACCAAATTTTACCAATGATTTTAGAGGCCCGTTCTAGAGATGAGCTTCTTATTTTAAGAATTTGAGGATTTTTACTATTTTACACTAGTATATGACCTAATTCAATGATTTTAACTATTGATCCTTTAGATTCTTATGCAAGAATTGTGTCTACAAAAAGTAATCAAATCCATAATTATTTGGACATTTAAAATTATGTAAACAAATGTTATCCGTTAAATAAAATTAAAACGAACATTGTGCTAATCAAATGGTTAAACATTTTCCGATCTGGCTAATTTTTTTAAGGATTCATATGTGTGTTGGTAACTAGAGAATGAGTGGTTGTGATTATTAAAAGGGTGGTTCTAATTGAACCTCTAAATTTGCTATTTAGATCTCCCATACTTAGTACACCACTAATTTACTTTTTAGAATATTTGAGAAGCTAAGTAGACCTCCTTACTTTTACCAAAACACCCTTAAACATGAGATACAACAATCTGTTACTATACTTTTTATCTGTATCTTCAACCATGAGAAAGAGAATGAATCAAAATCACATGATATTGCTCTCTTATGAGTATGTCTCTCCTCCACCAAAATTAATCAGAGGGTTGGTTCTCAATCTTGATGTTGCTAGAATCCCTTTGAATTTGCTAAAAGAAGGATTTCAACCATGAGAAGGAGAATGAATCAAAATCACATGATATTGTTTTTAGTATATTATTGTGAGAATGATCTTTATTACTAAAATGAAGATTTAGTATCATATTTTTTTTCTTCATTCTATAGTTGTACTATTATGATATTAGTCTTTATTAATATACATATATATATATATATATATATATATATATATATATATATATAATATTTATAAAAAAATACTTGCGTTATGTTTTATTTCACTACTTCTACAACATTAATGAAATAGCATTGGTGGAATTGTCATGAGATTTTGTATAAAGAGGTCTAACGGACTTGGTGCCGGCCTGTGCTGTGCTCATGCCTAGCGGCCCGTTTGCCACCTCAACCTGCTCTTTTGGAAGAGGGCTTTTTGCCAAACCTCCACAACTACCCAGAGGAAGCCAAACAGGTCTTTCGCACTGCTATCTCTTGCGCTAGTTTCAGACTTGCGGAGGAGGACTTGGGTTGCGAGCTATATGCTTCTAATCATTTCGCCGGCCAACTGAGACTACTTTAAGAGGTGCTTTTCCCTCTCTACTACATCATCAATCACTACGCCTCTTGGTGAAGATGAGACAAGAGGATTGATGCTGATTATTTTCCAAGCAGTATGGAGGTGATAAACTTGCCTCGCTAGGTCACTCAGTTGTACCCTACCACTGAGGTCTCTGAAAACTACGACCACTGGTGGCTAAAAGTTTCGGTCAATTGATGGGATCGAGCAAAAGACGTCATCTTCACTGCCATCTTGCACCCTTTAAGTGGAGTACTTAAAGAAACATACCTCAAACCCATTGCGGGTACAACTGCTTATCCTAAGCAAGCACAACCTCAACTTCAGATTGAGGCTGCTCCAAGAGCAACGATAAACATTGTTATTCTTCTGGCTAAACTGTTTTTCGCTTCCTGTTTTCAAACTTCAACTTGTTTCTTTTCATAGCAAACCACCATCAGGAGACGCCTCCCTCCGCTTTCTAGAGGTGAGCAACCTGGCCCTTCGAAGCTAGTTGTTGCGAACTTACCCTACAAAAGGCAATTAAAATAATAGCCCAGCAAATCCACAAATGATGGCAGCAACAATTAAGTGAACTCTACTTAGTTTTCTTTATGAATTTATAAATTTCATTGCTTGTTCATGTTGTCCTCTAAACAGGAACCAGAAACCTCCTCTAGCGAAGAGGCACCACTGTAGTTAGCAAAGGATGAGATTAGTGTTTCACACAATCTGCAAATTTTTATCTTTTGCTACATTATTAATCTGCTAGTCATGATTATGTAGAATGCTACTTCTCAGTCTACCAGGAAAAGAAAAAGCTATCTATGATGATGATGATGATGATGATGAGGAAGAAGATAAAGAAGAACAAGCACTGGTAAGCCACTTCTGGCATTAGTGAACTTCACTCTCTTCAGCATTATCTAACCTCCCCTCATGATAGGCTCATAACCGACCCACGACTGGTGGAACCTCTAGTCAGGCTACAGCGACCAGTTCTAGAACAAGACTAGTTAATGCTCAAGATTTAAGGAGGGGTCTTGATCTCGTTAACGTAGAAATGGGTCTGGAGTCTCGGATGATTTAGTGAAGGTAACCGTCAGCGTCACCTGTCAAGTGAAATACACAAGCGTCAAGAAGGGAGACCGTGGTTGGTCGTCTTCGCTTCTCCGATGGTTAGGTCAGTCAATGTATTTACGTTGTACGTTAGGTGGAGTGAACCTTTTATAAGTGGAGGAGAGAGTGAACTCCATTTGGTTTTCGATATGGAACTGATAAGGATCAGTATGTGCTTTCTGATGCCTCTTTGATCCAGTCTTGACGAAGCACATCATGGGGCGTTATGATCTTAACCTGAGCTTAGGCGATAGCCTGCCTGCCGATGTTCTCGAGGGTTACACCTATGAAGAGGTTCGGACGTGTAGAGGTGGCCTAAAGTCCTAATTAATTATGCTTGACAATAAGCCCCTAGTCAAGGAAGGCTTTCTTGGTTGGGGAGTTTCTTAGCATTGAAACGTGACTTCAACTAACATGTTGAGCATAATTAGTGTCAGTGTGTTTTCAACCATGGATTTGTCTGAGCAAACGCTTTATGCCCTATCGAGTGGCCCCCTGCTAGGCTCCCCTAGGGAGTCCTCCACTCCTTAGCTAAGAAAGGCCTCAGTGTGGCTGTAGAATTGTTTGATGAGGGGATCTGCGTTAGCGCAGCACGCCTAATTTTTGATACCCAAGTGCCGGGGATCAATTGCCTGATCAGTCGCTACCATGGGAGTGTTGACCTGTCCTTTACTCTTTCCCAGAGGAGAATCTTGACTACAATGTCTCGTAAAGCTCATAGTCATTGTGACCTGTTGTTGCCTTGTCATTGGAGGATGGTCGGGGTCCATGGACTGTTATAGTCCTGACTCATGGAGTCCTTAGTGGTCACATGGTTGCCTTGACTTGCTTGGGTATTTTGTTTTAACGTAGTGTACGTTTAACGGAGTCTTTGATTTTACTACACAAATAACAATGATTGCGTTAACGGAAGGTGTGGCCACTGAGGTTTTTACTTGAATGAAACAAGCTAGTAGAAAGATCGCATTAATTGCGGGTGCGTTAACGGAGGTTTTTACTTGAAGGAAACAAGTTGAAAGATCGCGTTAACTGAGTGTGCGTTAACAGAGGTTTTTACTTGAAGGAAACAAGTTGAAAGATCGCGTTAACTGAGTGTGCGTTAACGGAGGTTTTTACTTGAAGGAAACAAGTTGAAAGATCGCGTTAACGGAGTGTGCGTTAATGGAGGTTTTTACTTGAAGGAAACAAGTTAAAAGATTAGTACACATTCTTGTTTCTCTTATGTTTCAATGAGTTGAACTTGTTCTTCATCTCCCTGCCAGTATAATTGTGTGCAATGCTTAAGCGTCCATAATTGTGTGGACAAGGCTTCACAACACACACACAGACACATTGGGTGTTTGCAGCATACAAAATTAGATATCTGATACTACCTCAAGAGTTGTTTCTACTTTCTAACTATCATCTAAAATTTAACCATTTAAATATGTTTCACATCTGCTATTAGTTTTGCCTGCTCGTATTAATCAAATGTTTAACTTGTTCCTACAGTTCTTCTACTTTGACTCGGTAGAATCACTTCCAACGGAGCCACTGGATTCCAGTGATTTGAAACCATTAAATAGCCGTTATGATGCACAGATTTCAGTTTTTGGGTCCAAGCTACAGAAGAAACTGGAGGATGCCAAAGTATTCATGGTTGGATCGAGCTGGTGCACTTGGATGTGAGTTGTTGAAAAATGTTGCCCTGATGGGAGCTTCATGTGGCGACCAAGGGAAGCTAACAATCACTGATGATGATGTAATTGAGAAGAGTAACCTCAGTAGGCAGTTCCTTTTCCGTGATTGGAACATTGGGCAGGCAAAGTCTACAGTTGCCGCTTCTGCTAGCTGCTGCATCAATAAATCCCCGTCTCAACATTGTAGCGTTGCAGAATAGAGTTGGCCCTGAAACTGAGAATGTGTTTGATGATACCTACTGGGAGAATTTAAGTGTTGTTATTAATGCACTAGATAATGTCAATGCCAGGCTCTATGTTGATCAGCGGTGCTTATATTTCCAGAAGGCACTTCTTGAGTCGGGTACTCTGGGTGCGAAATGCAACACTCAGATGGTTATTCCTCACCTAACAGAAAACTATGGTGCCTCTAGAGATCCTCCAGAGAAACAAGCACCCATGTGTACTGTCCACTCATTTCCACACAACATTGATCACTGTCTGACATGGGCTCGATCTGAGTTTGAGGGTTTGCTTGAGAAAACTCCAGCGGAAGTGAATGCATATTTATCCAAGCCAAGTGAATATACCGCTGCAATGAGTAATGCTGGGGATACACAGGCCAGGGACACCTTGGAGCGTGTTCTTGAGGGCCTTTCCAGAGAAAGATGCGAAACATTCCAAGATTGTATTGCCTGGGCGCGCCTCAAGTAATTTCTTAGATAATACACCTTATTATATTGTTTTATCTTGTCCCTCCTTTCTCTCTATAGTCATGAATTATAGTTTGTTTTGTATGAATAATTTTAATATTTGCTCTGGCTTACACAGGTTTGAAGATTATTTTTCCAAGGGGAATTTGATTCTACACCCAAATTCACACACCCCTTTTAGAATAAACCCATCCATAAGAGTGTTTTAATATACACCCAAACCAATTAATTAGGTTTATTCAAAATAAAAAAACCTATTAAATAGGGTAAATATTAAAACCCAATGTTGTTAAGAATTACTGAAGCTGCCATTATCAAATTCCCCATTCACCTATTAAATATGATTAATAGTCAAAATCATCTAGCAAATATTATGGAGTTTGATTGACGTTATTGTTGGTATTACCTTCACTTTAGTTTTTTATCAGTACTTAATTTTAAGTGTTTACATTAATGTCATTATTATCATATAATGATGAATTTTTGGTATGTTTCTTCAGATATATAGAAGCTAGTGAATTCATTCGTCATTTTTTCTTTGAGTGGAGACCTTTCACAAAGTTGCATATGATTTCAAAGGATGATTTCAAACGACTTATTCATGAGGTTTATTTCATCATTTTCTTATGGGTTAGAGACTTTCTTTCAAATAGGTACATATATCATATTCGTAATTCAAATTACCTATTCATCATATTTATTTAGTATAATATCTTTGTTAATCTTTTGATTTTGTGTAAAGCTTGAATTGGATGGTTTTTTAGTAATTAAAAATTTCAATTTATGAATCTGGTACAAAACTTAGTTTCATTCCTTCAAAATAGAATCGTTGTTTGTAATTACCTGATACTTAGATTGCTTTAATATGTAATACCTATGATTTAGATGTTTGTTTTTGTAGTTTTAAATTATTTGTGTGACTCTATATCATAGGTTGTTTATTCCATAACCTATAATATTGACTATTAATATACCTATATTTTGGATATATGTATTTAAATCCTAATAGAGTTTTACCTTTGAAATAGATCTATAAAGGTAATTTGCAATTGTATAAGGAATCACAACATGCAGGGCACTAGTAGTTGGGAGATTTATGAAGACTACATTGCAAAGTGCTAGTCGAGATGACGGATGAAGTGTTATAATGTTCTTTATATTAGGTTCGAAAATGTAAAGTTTATATTTCAATTGTAAAAACAAATTTAAAATTGTTTATTTCAATACTGGATGAACATCATTTATGGTTGTACTTATTGTCCCTATTTCAATAAATTTTTAGGTTTATTCCTTCAAAAAGAATGTGTATTTAAATTATCTTGATATTAAAAATAAACTTCTTAATATTGTAAAGTTCAATTTCAATTGTAAAACAATGAATGATAATAATGAGTTTGCTAAATTATAGTGCAAAAACTCTTGCACATTCAAAATTATTCAATGTGCCAAAATTAAGGGATAATTATATATTAAGCAAACTCTACAGTTACACATAACTATTATGTGGTCCTTGACCACCTCATAGAATCAGGCACCTATGTGGAGAAAAATTTAGGGGCGGAAAAAAAAATCTTAAAGCAATCAATCTACATCAAGTACATTTTACATGGGCTAATTACATTAACTCGACCATTTTAGAAAATTAATGAATATGAAATGATTGTATAACTACACCTATTAGAACGGATAAACAAAATAACATACCTTAATGAGAGGATGTTTAATCATGTCGAGAAAGAAAAATATTTATATAATAGGAATATAACAGAATCTGATGATACACAATAGCAAATATATAGATCACATCGGAAAGGAAGAAATATAGGATAATTAAGGCAATTAATCGTTTCAAATAAGAGAAAAATGAAGGATTAAATTGATTGTATTAAATTCTAAATATTTAAATTCAAAAAATAGTCAACAGCTATATTTGAGGAATATTTTATTTATTAAATTAGAAGGGCAAAAAAGTCAAACTAAAAAATGTGAAAAATGTTAACTATAGATTTAAAACCTATAAAGAATGTTCAATTATGTGAATTGGGTGTAGATTAAAAGAAAATATAGGGATGAGTTTTTCTTAATAGGAGCTTTGTTTTTTGGGTTTTTATCTAATTTTCTCGTTTTCCAACCGGGTGAAACAGCTGACATATACTTTCCCTGAAGATGCTGCAACATTGGGGCTCCATTCTGGTCTGCCCCCAAGCGATTCCCCCGTGCACTGCAGTTCTCAGCTAATGATCCCGGTCATCTCCATTTTGTTATGGCAGCATCCATACTCAGGGCAGAGACATTTGGGATCCCAATCCCCGACTGGGTTAGGAACTCTAAGAAGTTGTCTGAAGCTGTTGAGAAAGTGGAAGTCCCAGACTTTCAGCCCAAGAAAGATGCAAAAATAGTGACAGATGATAAGGCCACCAATTTAACTCCTCAATCTATAGATGATGCACAGGTTATTAATGAATTGATTATCAAGTTAGAGCATTGTCGAGAGAAACTCCCACCAGGGTTCCGGATGAAACCGATTCAATTCGAGAAGGTAACGCAATATTAGAGCATCTTTCCCTGTCTATCCTTATTTATAGTGTATATGGTGAGCCGATTAATTTGGGTGATTTTGATAATCAGGTTAAGGTTTTGAAAACAAATAAAAAAGATAATGGGTTAAGGTAACATGCGTGTACAGAAAATTCCTTACAAGACAAAATGAGGGGAACAGGCTGATCAATTGGATGTACATAACTTCTATTCAGGCCCTTAATGCTCTTGGGTTCATGATATCTTTTTGGCCGGCAAGTTGGGAATCACCTTAGTTTTTTAATACTGTGCCTGATAAATTTGCAGGATGATGATACCAATTACCATATGGATATGATAGCTGGGCTTGCCAATATGAGGGCTAGGAATTACAACATTCCTGAGGTGGACAAGCTGAAAGCCAAGTTTATTGCCGGTAGGATTATCCCTGCAATTGCAACCTCCACTGCAATGGCCACAGGACTTGTGTGCCTGGAACTTTACAAGGTTCTGGATGGCGACCACAAACTGGAAGACTACAGAAATACATTTGCAAACCTAGCACTACCTTTGTTCTCCATGGTTGAGCCGGTACCTCCCAAGGTCATTAAGCACAAGGACATGAGCTGGACAGTGTGGGATAGGTGGATCCTGAGGGGCAATCCTACTCTGAGGGAACTTCTCCAGTGGCTTAAGGATAAGGGACTTAATGCTTATAGCATCTCTTATGGAAGCTCTCTGCTTTTTAACAGCATGTTTGCTCGACACAAAGACCGAATGGACAAGGTGGATCTGGCTAAGGACGTGGCGAAGGTGGAAATTCCTCCATATCGTTGCCACTTGGATGTCGTTGTTGCTTGCGAGGATGATGACACCACAACAAATATGGGCTAAGGCCACACTTGTTTTGCCACGGATAGAAACAATTGTGGAGGTGGGCTTAATATTTGGCATTTCCACCATTTGGGTTTCTATTCATTCCACTAACGGTTCATAATCGTGGGTGTGGAATAGTTTATAGTATTTTTTTTGTACTTGAGAATAGTTTATGGTTTTATAAGCTCTTGTGGCCCTACCTTCAACATAAAGCTGACTTACTTCGACAAATGCAATAAGAAATTGGACGCGGCTCGCACTCCCAACTTTTCTTTACTGTTATGGTTCATCATTTCAGAAAGACAACAAGGCTCAGTAGCTGAAACCATACATTCACTCCTAAAGACAAATCTCTCTCTCTCTCTCTCTCTGTCCGAGAGAAACCCATCAACAGAGTCTTCCTCCTCCTCCCCCTCTCTACCAGATCTGGATCTTTGATCTGGATCTTGGTCTGAGAGTGGGGGGAGTCGCTGGTTTCCTTTTCTAGTTTTTGTCTCTCTTCTCGTTTTCTCTCTTTTCTCTCTATCTCTCTCCCTGTCCGAGAGAATCCCATCAACAGAGTCTTCCTCCTCCTCCCCCTTTCTACCAGATCTGGATCTTGGTCTGTGTGTGGGGGGAGTCGCTGGATCTTGATCTGTTTCTTGCTTTAGCCGGTTTACTCGGAGGTCGTCTCCGATCCGGCCCTGTTCGGTCCCTTGGTCTGAATTGGGTCTTAGTTTTGTTGTCTGGTGGGGGCGCTATCTTGGGTGCGGGATAGCTTTCCTGATCTGTTCGGCTCCTTCTGGATCCAGGCTTGGCATTCTATTTGATCGGTGCATGGTGGTTGACGGCTGGTTTTTCCTAAGTTTGTGGGGAGGGCAGCAGCGGTTGCAGGTATGGTGGCAATGGGTGGTTTTCTGATCGGGTCGTGGTCACAAGGTTGGGAGTATGTTGTCAAACCTTCTCTGGCATTGATGATGGGGAGGCGGGGGCTTCTACTCATAGTGGTGATCAGGTCGATTACTGGCCCGCTCATCCGGCCTGAAGACGGTGGCAGGGTGGCAGAGGTTCTGCAGCGGGTGGACGGTCAACATACTGGGTTGGATTGCACTAGATCTACTGTTCGTTGGGCTTGGCTTTTGGGTCCCTGCTTCGACTACATGACTTCTTGTTTTGGTGTTGTCTATTTCAGTTACTTAATTTTGTTGTCTTTTTCAGTTACATGACGAGATCCTGCTTCTCTCTCTGTTTGATTTTTTCTGAATAGAAGAAAAATTGCAGAGCTAAAGATATAGCTGCAATCTTTCTAGACTTTGTTGAGTTTGTTTGCTAATCAGAGAAGCTCACTAGTTCAGTGGCTGTCTCTTTGGTTTTGGGATTTTTTGTTTCATGATTAAAAATAAGCAATTCAGAGCTTAAAAAATTTCTGACTTTACCTCATTTCCTCAGCTAGCAACTGGAGCTTGGGCTTTCATATAGATCTGTGGAGAGTTTTTCATGCAGTCAATGAAATCTTTGAACAGAAAACAATGATTTATGACTGGTGGGTCATTTTGTTTTACTTTTCATTTAGACTGAATCTATATGTGCTCATGTTCTTTTTATTTTTATTTTTTCTGTAAGTGGTATTGTTGTTCATATCTGGGTTCTGTTGGATCTGCTACAAGATCTTTGGCTTATTTTGATGTCTTAAGCTTTGATTTCTGTAAGTGGTGTTATTGTTCATATCAGTCACTGACGCATCAGAGTATATGGAACCATCTCCTCAATCCCTCTTCAGGTACGTTGTGCGTAAAATTCAGTTCTTTCTCTAGGATTCGGGTAAGTTTGAATCTATTTTCTAATTCTCAATTTGCCATGTATTGTGATCTAATCTAGTATTTCCTCTGATGGTTGGTTAAGCTGGAATTCCTGTCTATGATCAGAAACAATGAGGAGGATTCCAATTGATGTTTGATTGTTTTTTCGATGGTAATTGATGTTTGATTGTTGCTTCCGGTGATATACACTTATACAGAAACTGACAACATTGAGAAGATTTTCATATGGAGCAGAAGAGACTTGGACGTGTAGAAGTAGAAGTAGAGGTAGAAGTAGAGGTACTGATGTATTGTAATTAGTATGGAAGTTAGTGTTTGTATTTCAGTGAATTTGAAATTGAATATTCGATAATTCATTTCTCATCAATATTTTTTTTTTAATTTTTTTATGAAAGAAGACACGAACAAAAGCAAATGTGACTACAAGAATATGATAATAATATAAAGCCACTTGCATGGGTCCCACATGTCTGAATTTGAATCCAAGTCACGAGAGAAAACATGCGTGTCTTTTCTATCAAAGCAACTGGTCCACAGCGCACTGACCCTCTAAAAAGTGGCTGCAACGTTGCTTTACCCATAGTAACAGTTAATCGTGGGTGTTGGGGGGTCAAAGGCACATTCTTGTACGTGGCTTTTGATCAAATTTGTAGTGGTGTGAGAACAATGACATTGACATCCCATTGGTGTACCGGTTTACTTCCGTTAGGTTGTGTTCTCGAATCCGCCGAGTTCGTCGGTCTGTGATTCTAGGATGAGAACTCCACATTTTAGGATGTTAACTCGAATAGTCTTTCATTCCTCTGTTGATGACGCAGCTTGAAAAATTTGTCACAACATTCTCGTGTTCATATATCTTTGGAAGTAACTCCAATTTCATATTCGGTTTGCCATGTTTGTAATATGCTGATCATATATCTGCGGATCCATTATTGTGGGTAGTCCACAAAGCTGAGTTCATGGAATGTCTTGCAGACCAAAAGGGAAAATAAAGAGTTGTGCAAGGTTTATTATGTCAATGGTCCTAGTCTCCAACTGTGAATTTATAGCTTTTGCAATACCATCAAGAAGCATTGGTTGCCGACGGTCCAAATTGTTGTGTTATTGTGGTTTGTTTCTGCATCGACCTTTCCCTTTTCAGTTGTCGCGTAAAGAATCTAATTCAAACTGCATGAACTCTCCGGAAAATGTATTACATGCAACGCCTTGATTATGTGCTTTTGAGTCTCGTTTGGTTCACGAAAAGTAAGCATTGGGAAGAAAAGTTATTATTTTTCGCGTTTGGGTTGCAAAATGAAAGGAAATATTTTCCTGAAGCAAAGAAAAATGGAGGGGGGATGAGAAATTCTTTCCTGAAAGCATGACAAATTCTTGCATGGGGCAAACGTACCACGTGGCGGTGGGGCAATTCAATCAAAACTCAGAAAATTTTAGGTGTGTTCCGAATTTATCCTTACTTATTAAAATGAAATACCCAAAACACCCCCTTGCATGTTCACTGATTTGGCAGCCCTACCAGCCACGTGGTACGTTAGCCCTACGTAAGAATTTCTCTTATTTTATTCCATTAATTACAAATTTTTTAACAACTTTTCAGACATTTCCTTATGTTACTAAACCATTTCTTCGGAAATTTCATTTCCGTTCTCATGAGAAAGGAAAAAGAATTACTTTCCTTTCTGCCAACCAAACGAGGCCTTATTCCAACAACTCTGCCGGTGGGTATTGGAAGTAGAAGGGTCATTTTCTGAGGAGTTCCCTAGTAATCTTATGTGTATTGTGTTTCATTTATGTGGAAGGTTGGGACTTGATAATTTTCATTTATGTGGCTTAGTAAGTTGTGTTAGTGTGCATTGTTTCTGGGATGAGGAGAACAGGGACATTGGTACCTTACGTTTCAGCTTCTCTAGACCTGGAGAAGTTAAATACTTGAATACTATTAATTCACGGATATTAGTGACGCTGACGGATTGATAACTAGGTTTACCAGCAATAAACCTAAGCAAAAGGGTTCTGGAGTCCACCAGAGATAAAAAGATAATAATCTCAATTTTATTGATAATAAGATAAAAGATGCGTTCTGCAGCCTTAAGGCGGCTTATTTATAAGAAAATAAACCCTAGGGCGACTAACAATGAAACCCTAAAGCCCATGGGTAAAAACAAAAACAACCCGAAAATAACTAGAAAAACCAAAACACCGGAAAATAGAAAAATGCAGTTTTGAGGCCCTAAACGACCCCGAAAGCCCGAAAAAGGTCACAGGCCGTGGCAACGCCACGAGTTTGATTTCTGGCGCGACTCCCTTTCCGGAAAGGTAAGGTGCGTCCCAAACGGACTCCGTGAAGCTGTTTCGCGTCTACTAGTCACTTTTCGTTTTCCTCCTTTAGCACAATCCAACTGTTCTTCAAATTGGGCTGCCATCTGTTCTGCATCAATTAGACTATCTATCCATTAAATAAATAAATTGTGGTATTCAAGGTACGCTCCATGAATTATCATTCTTGTCTTTCCCTAATCTTGCATATCTTGAACTTAGCTTCAATGAACTCTGTGATACCATCCCACCTCAGATCAGTTTCCTCCCCAAACTCATCTATCTTGATCTGTCTTCTAATCAGTTGTCTGGGCAAATCCCACCAGAAATTGGTCTTCTAACGAATCTTGAGGTCCTTCACCTACATGAAAACCAGTTAAATGGCTCAATTCCTCACCAGATTAGTCAACTCAACTTTCTTTCTGAGCTTGCTCTGAGCAACAACAGTTTAGAAAGTATGATCCCGGCTTCTCTGGGTAATTTGAACAACCTGACTTCATTGTATCTCCATGAAAATCAACTTTCTGGTTCTATACCTGCTTCTCTAGGCAATTTGAGCAACCTGACTACTTTGCATCTACAGAAAAATCTACTTTCTGGCTCAATCCCACCATCTTTAGGTAATCTGACAAAGCTTACCTCTCTTCGTCTCTACCAAAATAACTTATCTGGAACCATTCCGGAACAGATTGGGAATTTGAAATCAATTGTGGATCTAGAGTTGGGTGAGAATCAACTCAATGGTTCCATTCCCCCTTCAATTGGTGGCTTGAGTAACTTAGTTTTCTTAATCCTCCGTGATAACCAACTTTCTGGCTCCATCCCCCAAGAGATAGGAAATCTCAAGAAGTTGATTTACCTCCAGTTGGATACTAACCAACTTTCTGGTCATTTACCCCAAAATATTTGCCATGGTGGAACACTGCAAAGCTTTACAGCAAAAGCCAACCAATTGACGGGTCCAATCCCCAAAAGCTTGAAAATGCATGTGCAAGAGTTTAACAAGTGTCTTCCTTCAAGATAACCATTTGACAGGCAATGTATCTGAAGTATTTGGTGCCTATCCAAATCTTCAAAAAGTAGACCTTAGCCACAACAACTTCTATGGTAAAATCTCACCCATGTGGGGACTCTGTCCTCAGTTAGCAACCCTACGAATTGTAGGAAACAACCTGACTGGCAGCATCCCACCTGAGATCGGCAATGCAACCCAAATTCAAGAACTCAATCTTTCTTCAAATGGTTTAGTTGGGGTGATTCCAAATGAGATTGGGAGATTGACTTCTTTGCAGCGTCTGAATTTGGATGGTAATCAACTTTCGGGTCACATACCTTCAGAATTTGATTCATTGAAGGATCTTGAATATCTTGACCTGTCAACCAACAAATTTAGTGGGTCAATTCCAAGCATTTTAGGTGACTTTTCTAAAATACACTACTTGAATTTGAGCAACAACAAATTCAGCCAAGAAATTCCATTTCAATTGGGGAAATTAGTCCACCTGTCCCAGCTAGACTTGAGTCATAATTCACTTGAGGATCAGATACCATCAGAAATGAGCCAAATCCAAAGCTTGGAGATTCTGAATCTTTCCCACAATAATCTTTCTGGTTCAATACCCAAAAGTTTCGAACAAATGCACGGCTTGATTCAAATTGACATGTCCTACAACCAGTTGCAGGGTCCCGTCCTCAACAACAAAGCATTTCAAGATGCTCCTTTGGAAGGCAATGAAGGACTGTGTGGCAATACTGCAGGACTTCAACCCTGCCCCTCCATGGAAAATAAGCGTGCCACTAAAAAGGATCGAAGACTCGTGTTTATAATTGTTTTCCCTGTTTTTGGGACACTTTTACTTTTACTTGCCTTCCTTGGAATTGCCTTGGTTAGGCAAAAAAGAAACAAAGTGCAAGATACAGAGCAGAGCAATGTGCCGCACAAAGAAGTTTTTTCCATATCTGAATTTGATGGGAGAGGAATGTATGACAAAATCATCAAGGCAACCAATGATTTTGATGCTCAATATTGCACCGGAAAGGGAGGATCCAGAAGTGTCTACAAGGCAGAGCTGCTATCAGGTAGCATTTTTGCAGTGAAGAAACTCCGCCCAATACTTGATGGTGAGGAGTCGTCTGGGAAGGAATTCCTTGATGAAATAAGGGCACTAACAAAAATACGGCACCGGAACATTGTGAAACTTCGTGGTTTCTGTTCACACGCCCATCACTCATTTTTGGTCTGTACTACCTAGAAAAAGGTAGCTTGGCTTCAATCTTGAGCAAAGAATACGAAGCCAACAAACTGGATTGGAGCACAAGGATGAGGATTGTGAAAGGTGTGTAAAACTAGATTACAAACAAGCTCACACAATTACATGTTCATTATTGACTTTAAACATACCATTGACGTCATAAGTAGAAGCCATTGCTGCAGCTGCAAAACAAAGTTGAAGACGAGGTTGTGATCTTCTACTATTCACCAACTTATGCTTCTAAATGGGAATGCTTGTAGACGGTGGTGATAACAGGGACCCTAACCTCTTATTTATACAAGTACTAGTCCTAAGAATCCTCCCATAAAGGTTTTCCTTAAGGATCAAGTTTTGTATCTAAGAATCCTAATGCATAACAGTTTAGGACTTTCTTGTAGTCCAATTAATGGATTCCTAATCCAATGATAAATACACTATCACATTAGATATCTAGGTTGATTCTTTTCCAAATCCATGTTGTATACGATTTAATGTATTTGATGGTTTCCTTGTTACTCTAGGATAACTTGTGATGAGTCCACTTTCGATCTAACAATCTCCCACTTGGACTATCACTGGTTATCAAGGACAACCAAAACTGAATAACATTAACTCGTCCACAACCAACTGTAGTGTGCACCAGAATAAGGAAAAGTCTCAAAATCCATTCAACATGGTCAAAACACAGTAGCTTATGCAGAGCAAGGAAAAACATACATTTTAACAAAAATGAAGCACTTCCAGACCACTATCATAAGCTCCTGCATTCCACATATGCTATTAAAACAAAAGATGCAGTATATGAACGTCGTGTATTACCAGAAGATCATATACCTGAATGGTCCAACTGAATGTTTCAAAATGAAACTCAAGCATAACTAAAAACACTAATGGTCTTAATGCTTGTACTTTAAACTGAAGGAACATGTTCACTGAAGTTACAAGACCATCTGACATTTAGGTAAATCAAGAACACAAAATAAAAGTTGCAGAGAATTTTAATAAAATTGTAGTAACACAATTTGAATGAAATACCTCGAGAATTTTTATTGATAATCAAAAGTTCAATAATACATAGATTGTGATAATATCTGAACTGAAATCACAACTATCAAAAAATACATAGAACTCAGAAAATTACAAAACTTATAATTATTTGCTCTTAGCTAAATTAGGCTCCCACTGAACTTAAGAACCTAAACTAGGTAAAACACCAATGTTCTCAATATGTTTCTTGAAGGCTGCAACTGACAATGCCTTAGTGAATGGATCTGCAAGCTGAAAGTCTGTGCTTATACTTAATACTGAAATTTCACCATGCTTGACTCTCTCCCTCACACTGTAATACTTGAGGTCAATATGCTTTGAGTTATTTGACCTTTTACTGTTTTTACTGAAGAACACAGCTGCCTCATTGTCACAATAAATTACAAGAGCATCAGAAACTATATGACTTAAAATTCTAGTCTGCATCAAGAAATTTCTAATCCATAGCCCTTCACACATTCCTTCATATACTGCAATAAATTCTGCCTGCATTGTAGATGTTGTTACTAAGGTTTGTTTCATAGTTTTCCAAGCAACAGCCCCTCCTGCAAGTATAAAAACATATCCACAAGTCGATTTCTTGGAATCAGGATAATTTCCTGCAAAATCTGAGTCTGTGTATCCTATAAGCTTCAACTGTTCTGCTTGTCTATACACAAGCATGTGGTTTTTAGTCCTCTGCAAGTACCTGATCGAGTACTTTCTTTCCAGCTACCCAGTGTTATGACCTGGATTAGAGTGAAACCTGGAAAGAATACCAACTGCAAAAGACAAATGATCAGGTCTAGTGCAGACCTGAGCATACATTAGGCTGCCAACAAGCCTTGCATAAGGCTTGGACTCCATATCCACCTTTTTTACTTCATTCTTTGGACTTTGTTTCTTAGTGAGCTTATCTCCTTTAGACATTGGAACCTCTCCTGATGCACAAGTCTTCATGCCAAATCTTTTCAGAATTTTAGCAATATAGTTTTGCTGGGATAATCCTAGCAAACCTTGTGCCCTATCTCTTATAATTTCTATTCCTAGTACATATGATGCCTCACCTAAATCCTTCATGTCAAAATTCTTTGACAGAAAAACTTTGGTTTCTTTAAGTAGCTTTAAATTGCTACTGGCCAACAAAATGTCATCAACATAAAGTACCAGAAATATAAATTGGTTTCCAGATGTTTTGAGATAAACACACTCATCCACTAAATTCTCAGTGAATCCAAAAGAAGAAATCACAGAGTCAAACTTTTTATACCATTGTCTAGAAGCTTGTTTTAAACCATAAATGGATTTTCTTAGCTTGCAGACTAAGTCTTCTGTTCCTGGTTCTATAAACCCTTCAGGCTGCTTCATGTATATAACCTCATCGAGTTCTCCATTTAAGAAGGCTGTCTTGACATCCATCTGGTGTAGTTCCATATCAAACTGAGCTACAAGTGCCATAATGATCCTAAAAGAGTCTTTGGTTGAAACTGGGGAAAAAGTTTCAGTAAAATCAATACCCTCTTTCTGTGTGAAACCCTTGGCAAATAACCTAGCTTTATGTCTCTCAATATTCCCATTTGCATCTCTCTTGTTTTTAAATACCCACTTGCAGCCTATAGCCTTTTGTTTGGGGTCAGGTTTCACTAAATTCCAAACTGCATTGTGGTTCATGGACTCAATCTCAGCTTCCATAGCTTGTTTCCACTCACTTGACTGACTGCTTTCAATAGCTTGATTGAAAGTGACTGGATCATTGTCATCTGCAAGATCAATTTCAACTTCATGTTCTTGCAAATAAACAATGTAGTCAGAATCTTCCCCCCCATAAGTCGGTTTCCTTGCTCTATTAGACCTTCTTAATTGGGGATTTTGATTTTGGTGTGGTTCTGCAGGCTGATCTTGAGGTTCTACAGGCTGTGGTTGATCAGTTAAGGGTTCAGGGTTAGCTTGATCATCTGCAAAATGCATTTCTTGATCAACAAGTTGATCTTGTGCATTTTGAGTTTCTGGAATACTAATGGCTGCTTGTGTATCATGAATTATAGGCAATATACTTTCAGTACGCTCATTTTCCACAATTTCTTCAAATTCTGAAGATAAATCCTCAAGACTTGTATTGTGAATTTTCTCGTCCAAGAATTTGACTTGATGTGTTTCAAAAATTCTTGGTGAGTGTTGAGCTGCATAAAGCTTATAACCCTTAGATTTTTCAGGGTAGCCTATAAAATAGTAGCTTACTGTTTTAGGATCAAGTTTGTTAATGTTTGGATTGTAGATTCTAGCTTCTGCAGGGCAGCCCCACACATGACAATGGTGGAGGCTAGGCTTTCTGCCACACCATAACTCAAAAGCAGTTTTCTCTATAGCTTTACTAGGTGTTCTATTGCAAACATAGTTTGCAGTCCTTAAGGCTTCACCCCATAAAAACCTAGGTAGGCCTGTTGTGCACATCATGCTCCTGACCATATTCAAAAGTGTCCTATTCTTTCTCTCAGCCACACCATTTTGCTGAGGATTATATGGAGTGGTATATTGAGCCTTAATGCCTTGTTCTTGCAGAAACAAGGCAAAAGGACCCTTTTGTTGTCCACTCTCTGTGTATTTTCCATAAAATTCACCACCTCTATCTGATCTAACAGTTTTGATTTTCTTCTCTAGTTGTTTTTCTACTTCAGCCTTAAATATTTGAAAGGCTTTAAGTGCATGCTTGAGATTTTTCTGAAAGTAGATAAACATAACAATATCTAGAGAAGTCATCGATGAAGGTTATGAAATACATGTTTCCACAGATTGTTTGAGTTCTAAATGGACCACAAATGTCAGTGTGTATGAGCTCTAAAGGTGCTTGGCTTCTGTATGCAGTCTTTTTCCTTAAGTTAGTTATTTTTCCCTTAAAACATTCAACACAATCTTGTAAATCAGAAAAGTCAAGTTCATTCAAGATATTGTTTTTAACCAAAATTTTCAATCTCTCTTTTGATATATGGCCAAGTCTTCTATGCCACAAATATGCAGACTTTTCATTGCATTTAGTTCTTTTAACACCAGTTAAAGTGTTACTCGATGTGTTATTATTTTCAACAAGAGAAATTTCTTGTTGACTGTGTGAACAATTTAACTGTAGGAAATCATTCAATATAACACCAGAACCAATTTGAACTGAATCTTTAGAAATAATAATTCCATTATTGTCAATAAGAAGTCTACATCCAGATTTAACCAAAAGAGAAACTGAAATTAAATTCCTTCTCATGGAAGGTACATAATAAACATTATCCAAAACTAACAACTTTCCTAAACCAAGATCTAATTTTAAGGTTCCAATAGCTTTGATTGCCACTCTCATGCCATTGCCTACACATAGGTTCACTTCATTACTTCTTGGGACTCTCTTCCTTATGAATCCCTGCAGAGAATTAGTAATATGTAAGGGGCTTCCTGAATCAATCCACCAAGTTTTTGGTTCAACATTAACTAAATTAATTTCTAAAGAAAATAGTGAGTTAGAAAAATTACCCTTTTTGATCAACCAATTCTTAAAGCCTGTGCAATCTTTCTTCATGTGCCCTACTTTCTTACAGAAATAGCACTTGAACCTAAATGGTTTGTTGGCTTTAGCTGCTCCCGAGGTAGATCCTTTGTAGATGGTTTTGGTAGGCTTAAGCTTTGACTGGTTCTGGTATTTCTTCTTAGGCTTCTCAACAAGGTTGACTGAGGTGCTCGGCTCTTTTTCCTTCCTAATCATGTCCTCCTCATCTACACAAATGGCAATCAGCTCCTTGAGGCTCCATTTTTCCTTCTGAGCATTGTAGCTGGTCCTTAGTTGGCTGAAACTATTAGGCAAGGAATGCAGTGCAGTGTGCACTACATAATCATCAGTGACCCCCATGTTGAGGTCCCTTAGCTGAGCATTAATCTCAATAAGCTTCATGATATGCTCTCTCACTTTTCCCGTTCTCGTGTACTTAAGGTCGTTAAATTCCTTTGCTAGCCTAGCTGCCTCAGCCTTATCACTTTCCTTATACATGTCATGAATGGCATACAAAAAATCCATGGCTAGATCAGGTTCTTCTATGCTACCTCTAACTGTGTCTGACATAGTAGTCCTAATCACATTCTTTGCCATCTTATTAGCTTTATGCCACTCCTTATAATATTTCTTCTCTTCATCAGTGCTCTCACTAGTAAGCATCTCAGATTCATCTTCAGTTAAGCAAAGGTCCATGTTCTGGTTCATGGCTAAGTAAAAATCAACTTGGTTTCTCCACTTCTTGTAATTATAGCCAGTTAGGAGCTGAATGGTGTTCAAGGTCACAGTAGGGATTCCTAAAGAGCAAAAACAAAATAAAGTTTTGTAAGTTTTCAATCCAAAAGTTCTTATTATCTTAAGTTTGATGTTTTCTGTGACTTAAGTAATTTCAAGACAAAATAAACTACAACACAGAAAACAAAACACAAGCAATGCCATATTTCAACCAATAGCCCTTTTTATCTAAAATTAATATCATGCAACACTTTTAAGTAGAAGACATAATATTCTGAAGGTTCCAAATCAATAAGCCATATCTGTTGAAAACAAGTTATCCAAAGAAAACAAATCACATCTTTAGACAGAAATTTGTATTCTATGTATCCATATTTGAAAACAACAGTTATGCATATTGCTATTTGCATTCTAAAATCATACTGTACTACTTCTTTGGAAGCAAAATTATATGCATAATTTTAAAACACAAGATACAATTTTCAGGTTTGTTAACTCAAGGCCTTCTGCAAGAATTAATGAAGAGTGCTTTGTGCAATATGTTCATTTAAACCTACAGAAAACACAAACCAAAACGAGCTTGAAAACTTGTTTTCTATCTGGATCAATGATCTTTATAAGAAACTAAGCTCTTTGTACCTGTAAGATTTTAACAATGCCAAAGAATTTGGGAGATTTCTGCATACATTGTCATACCAAAACACATATACAAAACTCAAAAATTCACCTTAAACATGCATATCAAATCACAAGCAGAAGCAACATAGATATGCAAACACAAAACCAATTTCACAAGGCACAGAAGCATCCAAGAAATTTAAATTTCATCCGGTCACCATCTACTCTAGCCTATGCGCACGCCGGGAATGCTTCTAGGGTTCTTGTGCTCAACAATCCACAAAACAAAATTGAATCGAAACTGAATTTTTCTGTAAAAACCCACCTTTGCAAATTTCTTAATTTTGCTGCAAAAACATTCGCGGAAGCATGAATTCAAAAAACCAGAGTGCAGCAAAAACCATCCTTCTTGGCATCTTGATTCGACAGCATAAGGGTTTTGAATTCCCAGAAGGATGAATCATCCTTTGTGCTTTCGATTCCAAAAAACCCAGAAAACCCACTTAACTTAAATGACCGTTGTAAAACAATGGTCACCTTCTTTAGTTTCTGAAGGAGCAGGTTTTCGAGCCGGGTATGGGCTTGGATCAACACATGCTGTGACTTGGGCCTTGAAGGTTTTTCTGAAGAGGCAAAATGAGGCCTGTTTCTTTGCAAAGCAGAATTTTTTTTTTTTTTTTTTTTTTTTTTTTTTTTTTTTGAAAACCTTAAAACGATTTGTGCTAAAACGTTTTGAAGAACAATTTAGTGAGCCTTAGCTCTGATACCAATTGTAAAACTAGATTACAAACAAGCTCACACAATTACATGTTCATTATTGACTTTAAACATACCATTGACGTCATAAGTAGAAGCCATTGCTGCAGCTGCAAAACAAAGTTGAAGACGAGGTTGTGATCTTCTGCTATTCACCAACTTATGCTTCTGAATGGGCAGAACACAATGCTTGTAGACGGTGGTGATAACAGGGACCCTAACCTCTTATTTATACAAGTACTAGTCCTTAGAATCCTCCCATAAAGGTTTTCCTTAAGGATCAAGTCTTGTATCTAAGAATCCTAACGCATCACAGTTTAGGACTTTGATGTAGTCCAATTAATGGATTCCTAATCCAATGATAAATACACTATCACATTAGATATCTAGGTTGATTCTTTTCCAAATCCATGTTGTATACGATTTAATGTATTTGATGGTTTCCTTGTTACTCTAGGATAACTTGTGATGAGTCCACTTTCGATCTAACAAGGTGTAGCTCATGCCCTGTCTTATATGCATCATGATTGCTCACCACCTATAGTGCATCGAGACATATCAAGCAACAACATTTTGCTCAATTACTAATATGAGCCTTGTGTTTCAGACTTTGGCACCGCTAAGCTTCTAAATGCAGACTCATCGAATTGGACTGCCCATGCAGGCACATATGGATATACAGCACCAGGTAAACTAGTTAACACATGTTTCCTAAATTTTATACTTTAGCCTATATATTAATAAAGTAATTTGGGGTTCACAACACGTTATCAGCACGGGCCCTAACCCTAGCTTTAGAAACCAAAACCCCAGAAATTGATTGAGCTCCACCAGATTTGCCTTGCCTGCGCTACTACTGCCCCCGCAGCCCCCGCGTCGCAACTCAACGCTAATCCTACCTGGTTAGCCTCGCTGCCCCTGTAGCGCCCGCAAGCCCTGCTTGCCTTCTACTTTCGCGCGCGCTCGCCTGTCCTCGCGGCCTCGCGACATCCTCGCAGCAGTCGCATCCCCGCAGCGGCCCTGCACCTGTCCTTGGGGCCTCGCGACATCCTCGCAGCAGTCGCATCCCCGCAGCGGCCCCGCAATTGTCCTCGCGGCCTCGCGACATCCCCGCAGCAGTTACATCCCCGCAGTGGCCCCGCAACAGTCCTCGAGGCATCTTCGTAGCGTCCTCGCGACATCCTCGCAACGACCCTGCAGTATCACTGCACAACCCAACCAACATCTTTTCCGGTCAAGAATTCCGGCATCTTTTCAAGGTAAACTTTTCAAAAAGTTCTCGTTTTTGAAGTTTTTCAATTTCTTCTTCTTTTTCTCGGGGACTTCCAACATCCCTTCTTCTCCCCCCCTTTCTTCTTCATAGGGGAGACCAATAGCCGAACTGTGGGGGTTCGTGCTCACTCCAAGCTTGGAGCTTGTAGAGTCCTCCAAACTTAGAGTTTGTTGAGAAGAAAACGATCGACCACATACATCGTCGTTTCCATCTAATCCAAAACCCCTCTTGGAATCGGATTTTCTTGGAAGCGACTACGCTCAGAAAATCCCTAATTTCTTGGAAGCGACTACGCTCAGAAATTTTATAGTTTTTCGTGGTAGCCTTCTTCGCTCCGAAACTAACCTTATTTTCTTGTTGTTTTTCAGGATGAGTAACCTGAATAAGTTGAGCTTCGCTCCACTAGAGACAACAGGCGCAGGATACCACAAGTGGGTCCGTGATGTGCGCCAGTATCTTAAGGCTGATGGGATCCTGAGTACGATCCAAGAGCCAAGTCAGGACGTGCGTACTCCTCAACAAGCTGCTGCTTTTGAAGCAAATAGAGCTACGAGAGAGGCGAATGAAGCTAAAGCCATCATTCTCATGACAAGGCACATGAATGACGCGCTCCAAAATGAGTACCTCAATGAGGAAGACCCAAGAAGACTATGGGTAGAACTCGAGCAGCGTTTTGGCAACGTCTGTGATTCCCTGCTTCCAGACTTAGAAGTGAGATGGCATAGCCTCCGCTTCTGTGATTTCAAGTCTGTACTTGACTACAATTCGGAAGCACTTCATATCAAGTCTATGATGGAATTCTGTGGACAGAACATCACTGATACGATGTTGATCGAGAAGACTCTCTCCACCTTCCCCGTCTCTGCATTGATGATAGCCAAAAACTATCGGATTGATGTTGTACATACCTCCAATAATATGGAGTATTTGCTATCTCACCAAGCATAAGTAACTCCCACTTTGGGACATCAACGAGACATGGCAAGGCCCAACCGAGACATGCATCGTGTAGCCCTATGTTCAGGCTACGCGGCGGTATCCAGAAGTCGCAAATCCGCCACCGGGAAGCCACGTTCCCGCCCTTGCCAAGATGCCCTCACAACTAGGCTTTCTAGACTAGAATTGTGTGGTTGCTTATCCCACATCGAAAAACATGTAAAGGAAGGGCATTCCTTCATCTATAAAAGGAATGCCTCCTCCCACAACTCAACACATTCATTCATCCCATTACATACTTTGTAATCTTGTTAGGCCGCAAGGCTCGACACACTAGTATAGCTTTCAAGTAGACGCAGTCTCCCGCTCATGCGGAGGCGAACCACTATACATCTTGTGTCACTCTCTCTCTCTCTCTCTCTCTAAAGCTAACTAGAGATCCCACGGATCACTAACGTTAACATTGGCGCCGTCTGTGGGAAGCCAACAATTGGCTTCGTCACCTTCCATGGGCTAAGTCTGCTTAGCGGAACTCAAAGAAATTCTTCCCTCCTTCTTTGAGCAAGTTCAAACTCATTGGTTCCCAGTGAGTTCGTGTTTGAATTTGTGTTTCTTGGCGGCAACTTTTGCCAAAGCATGATCAAACACCACTCCAGCAGTACAACTAGAGCAGAAATGTGCAGAAATTTGCTTGGTCAACGCGTGGTCAACGCCCAAGGAGTATGGCCTGGGAAATGCTTGGTCAACGCTGACTATGGTTGGTCAACGCTAAACTTCTTGGCGGCAAATCTTCTCTGGCCACCCAGAGATTTGCTCTGGACACCGGCCACCTCCAAAACTTCATCTTCCGCCAACTCTTCTTCTCCGCTCCGCCGAGCTCCGGTTCCGCCGGGCACCAGTTCCGTCGAGCTCCTGTTCCGCCGGACCCCAGTTCTGCAGCTCATCGCCACCGCCAGGAGATACCAGCGGCAAAACCTCCGCCGAGATCTTCCGTTGGGCACCACCGCCCAACTTCCCCCGCCGGCGATGTCCACCCTCCTTCGTTCCATCCTCCGCCAACAAGGTTCTTCGGCTAAGCAATTCCTCCGCCGAGCTCACGGTCATAGCTTTCTCCACCGCCATCTGAGCTTCTCCTCCGCTGAACCCATGTTCCTCAAGCTCCGCCGAACCCGAGCTCCGCTGAACTCCAACTCTCCGCCGAGCTCCGAGTCGCTGCCGAGCTCTATGCCTCCGCTGAACCCATGTTCCTCAAGCATCAGCTCCAGTCAGCAGCTCCGCTACCCAAGCTCAGCGGCACCGCTAGCCATTCAACCATCCAAGGCCGGTCAAAGCAACAGGTTCCTCCGCTAGCCTTCGCTAGCATCATCCACCGGCAAAAGGTTCGCCGGCCACAACCGCTGACCAAAGCTTAGCGGACAAGCTCCGCCGACCAAATCGCACTCCGCTCCGCTGGACTCCATCAACTCCTCCGCTCCGCCCAACTTGCATCTCCGCCGGACTCCAGCAGCGAACTCCGCTCCTCTGAACGAGAGCTCTGAGCCTCCGCTACGCTTTGCAGCTTCGCCGGTCTAGATCCGCGGGTCCCCTGGGAAACTTCCGAGCTCCGCAGCTCCGGTCACCGCTGGGCTCCGGTCCGTCACTGCGAACCAGCTCCGCAGCTCTCCCTCCGCTGTATAGTCTGCATGTCCCTGCTGCAGCTCCGCTAGCCAAACCCAACTGCATTTGTCGCTCTCCCTCTGCTGGCAGAAGCAGCAACCTAAGCGCAGACTGCCAGCTCTGCTCCACTAGCTCCGCCTAAACACAAACTCCAAACGCACCGCCGAACTGCTCCGCCCAACTCTCCTCCGATCGAGCTCGGAGCCTCCGCTCCGCCGGGCTCGAAACACCCTACTGCTGGCAGCAGCAGCGTTGCAATCTTCATCTGTCATGAGCAAGTTCCGGGCTTGAATCTTGAGGATTGGCAGAGCTTCAATCTTCCGGTCACGTCTTTGCAATAGCGGAGTGCCCTTCACTAACAACCAGATGAGTTTTTTTTGTCTCACTCATATAAACCAGATGCATGCTTTATATGCCTCATGCACGTCCGGTACGCATGCCTTTTGTTAGTGCGGCAGGTGTCTTCTTTTACGGAGATGCTCCTTTTGTGCTGTCTCATGTACTACTAAACGCATGCATGCACAACATGTACTTGTCCTCAGTGCCTTTTAAAAAAAAAAAAAAAAAAAAAAAAAACACATGACAACGTGCTTGTGTTTACACAATTGTCTGCTGCATCTATTAATTACCTAGGCACATGGGTTTTGTCATACACATGATATATTTGGCTTACATGCCGGTAGTTAGCCAATCACTCTCCATGAGCATATGCCTATTATATGCCTATATATTTGGCTTTCTACATATGCCTGTTCATGGCACCATGCAGATCAAATCTCAGTTTTGAGCTTTGCATAGTTCAAGTATGCTTCAGCTCATGATATGCAAGCATTTAATTAACTAATGTCATGTAGTAATCGCTACACTATGCTTCAAAAATAATTACATCAAGTATGGTTACATAGAGCACATATTAAGCCAATCTAATATGTCCCAAATTGCTAATCATTTACCCTATGCTAAGGAGACACAATCACCAACACCCGCTTCAATTAACGATTCTTCTATTATGGAGCGTAGTGTTTGGACAGCTCCCGCTCCCACATGATTTGGGCACATACGGTGATTTCAACTCCAACGTGCCCCAAATCGGCATAAGATAAGTCACTATATCTTATCTTTTACGCTCTCGCAATTAGAGCTATTGCCATGTCTATACATGTCTCCATGACCCTTAAGCATGCCTACAACATGTTATTAACACCTTTACTACATCGTACATGCTTGCTCTGTGTGTTTTGTCATTTTTTCATGCAGATACAAACTTTACGAGTCTACGGTCTACGACCAAACCGCCACGCAGTAAGGCAACGCCTCATAATAGCACTGACCGCTACACGGCATTGCAGCAAGGGACCAGTTAACACAGCCTACGGCAGCCATTGATCCTGCAGTTAACCCCGACGCTTGGGTACCAAAGCTTGGGATCGCTACCCAACACCCTCTGCTCCGTGCAGCTCCCCTTCAAACAAACAAATTACCGACCATCCGGAGGTCTGTCATGGCTAGGGAGTCGGGGACTCTCTAGCGGGCCTCGCAGGGGCCCACCCCTTGAGCTTCCGCTCATGCCTTCCCGGCAACCCATTGAGCTTCCGCTCATGCCTTCCCGGCATCCCATTGAGCTTCCGCTCATGCCTTCCCGGCATCCCATTGAGCTTCCGCTCATGCCTTCCCGGCAACCTATTGAGCTTCCGCTCATGCCTTCCCGGCATCCCATTGAGCTTCCGCTCATGCCTTCCCGGCATCCTATTGAGCTTCCGCTCATGCCTTCCCGGCAACCCATTGAGCTTCCGCTCATGCCTTCCCGGCATCCCATTGAGCTTCCGCTCATGCCTTCCCGGCAACCCATTGAGCTTCCGCTCATGCCTTCCCGGCATCCCATTGAGCTTCCGCTCATGCCTTCCCGGCATCCCACATGTCTACTCGACACACCACCTGTTAATGGAACATTGAATTCTTCTACCATTTGTCGCTTGCGACAAATTGAATTCTTTTCGCGTTCCATTAATACGAGCGACAACCCAAACCAACACAAGCGTTCACGTACTCATCATTTACACGTTACAAACGCTTACCTTCGCACCGCTCATGCAACTTACATCTCCTTGTGCGCATCACACATTTATCATATGCAATCCATATGCTCACACGACCATGTCTCACGCACCCCATACGTTTATATATGCCAAAACGCATATCGATGCAACTCACATTTGTTGCCCAATGCAACTAGCATTCTACATATGCCTGTCTTCTTGTCTTTGTTGTGCAGGTTAACGAGTCCCTTCTTGCTTACGGAGTTCGGGGACTTGTAGGGGCTCCGTACAGCCCGGTTACTTATGCTTGATGACTTCATGATTTGAACTCCCCAACCAAGAAGCTCCTCTTACTTGGGGACTTCGGGGACTTGTACATACCTCCAATAATATGGAGTATTTGCTATCTCACCAAGCATAAGTAACTCCCACTTTGGGACATCAACGAGACATGGCAAGGCCCAACCGAGACATGCATCGTGTAGCCCTATGTTCAGGCTACGCGGCGGTATCCAGAAGTCGCAAATCCGCCACCGGGAAGCCACGTTCCCGCCCTTGCCAAGATGCCCTCACAACTAGGCTTTCTAGACTAGAATTGTGTGGTTGCTTATCCCACATCGAAAAACATGTAAAGGAAGAGCATTCCTTCATCTATAAAAGGAATGCCTCCTCCCACAACTCAACACAATCATTCATCCCATTACATACTTTGTAATCTTGTTAGGCCGCAAGGCTCGACACACTAGTATAGCTTTCAAGTGGACGTAGTCTCCCACTCATGCGGAGGCGAACCACTATACATCTTGTGTCACTCTCTCTCTCTCTCTCTAAAGCTAACTAGAGATCCCACGGATCACTAACGTTAACAGATGTCAATGCTAGACGTATCACAAGATTTCATGAGCTCATTGGTGCCTTGAACGTAGCTGAAAAGCACGACAACATACTTGTGAATAACTATAACTCCAGACCTGTGGGAACCAAGTCAAATCCGGAGTCTAATTATAGTCGCGCCTCCAAGGGAGGACGCAAGGAGCGAAACCCTAAGAGTAGGGATAATTCTGGACGTTCTAGTCCATATTCTCGCCCTAAAGAGGAAGGAAATCGCCAAGATAGGCGTCCACGGAACCGTGGAGGTAAACGTGTGAAGAGAGAGAGAGGCCAAGCCTCTGGTTATGGTGGTAACGCCACCAAAGGCAATAACCGTCCACAAAACGCTCCCAGAGCGCCTCGATCAAGGGAACCTGACCATAATGATGCTTGTCTCAGATGTGGATCAAGTGGACATTGGGCAAAGAAGTGTACTGCATCCCAGAACGTTGCAAACGCATACAAAATGTATCGTGAAGCAAGGGAGGCAAATTACATGGAACAAGAAGATCAAGATGGAGATCTCGATCTAAGGGTGGAAGACTACAAGGATCAAGACCCAGAAACTGGCGATTTTGATTAAGTCTTTTTATTTCCAAGAGATGTAGGCAATTGCCATATTATTTTTGTAGTAGATGCCAATGCTATTAGTCTTTCTTCAAAGTAGGCGTACTCAATGTGAGCGTGATGTCTAGAAAGGTTTTGAGATAAGTGGTACTTAAGTGAGCCTCGCTCCACCGACATCTCTCTACTCACCTGGTCACATTTACATTGGAATTATCGAAAGGAGTTAGACGACTACCATTGTTTTGCATTAACTAGTTTATTGGATTAGATCTCCTTTGGTTAAAGAAACGATGATGTAATTCCATTTGGCTTATTAATAAAAGTTGAGTTCTTTTCTTTATGACTCCTTTTTAATTACGAGCTTTTCTTTTAGGAATGGATGAACTTCAATGTCTTGCGGATAGTGCGACTACGCACACCATTCTACGACATAGGCAATTATTCTTGGAAATGTTGCCTACATATTCATCTGTGACTACGATGACTGGGCCATCAGGTTTAGTTCAAGGACATGGAATGGCCCAATTCCTTTTGCCTAATGGCACCTTGATTAAAGTCACTGAAGCTCTCTACGCTCCTAAGGCAAATCGAACCTTATTGAGCTTTAAAGATATTAGAGCCAACGGATTCCATGCGGAAACGCATAGTGAGAACGGAAGAGAATTCATTTGCATTACCTCTAATGATTGCGGAAGAAAGCGCATCTTAGAGAAGCTTATGTGTCAATCTAGTGGACTTTATGTCACTACAATTCGACCTATTGAATCCAATAATGTCATAAGAGAAGATCTCTTGGATTCAGACACATATTGGCTTTGGCATGACCGACTAGGACATCCTGGTCGTGATATGATGCTCCGTATACTAAAGACTTCACACGGACATCCATTCTTCAGAGTGAGAAGAAGCAAGAATCGAAAATTGATTGCAGGACTTAGCAAGACCGCAACAATTGCAGCATCTGGCGCTGCAGCCGTCTTGGGACGCCATAGGGCCGCCCAAGTCCCATGTGATGACGCCATCAATGGCGCCAACCATGAGCATGACGCCATGGTTGTTCCTCCCAATGAACATGACGCCATAAACAGAAATTCCCATGGCTCGAATGCCATGATGGGAGATGTAGTCACACATTTTGCTTCTAATAGCGCTTCAGTCGCTCAGGCCCAACCAAAATCCTCCTTGGTTGCTTCTAAGGCCCCTCGCTCTTTCTGCAAAGCCTGTTCATTCGGGAAATTAGGACTGAGACCATCCTACGCAAAGGATCCCAAAATACTCATTCCGTTCTTACAGAGAATCCAAGGGGATATCTGTGGACCAATTCAACCATCATGCGGACCTTTTAAATACTTTATGGTATTGGTTGATGCGTCGACACACTGGTCACATGTCGCGCTATTGTCCACTCGAAATGCTGCTTATGCTAAACTCCTCGCCCAGATTATCCGTTTACGAGCTCACTACCCTGACCATCCTATTAAGTCAATTAGACTTGATAATGCTGGGGAGTTTACATCAAAAACATTCGACGACTATTGCATGTCACTGGGGATTGATGTAGAGCATCCAGTTCCCCATGTTCATACCCAAAATGGTCTCGCAGAAGCCGCTATCAAAAGACTACAGATGATAGCCCGGACATTGGTTATGCGCACCAATCTCCCTGTTTCTGCTTGGGGATATGCAATATTGCATGCAGCGACACTAATTCGTCTACGACCCACTGCAACCCAATCTTACTCTGCGTTACAGCTAGTGACTGGGTACGAGCCTGATATCTCGCACTTACGCATTTTTGGGTGTGCCATTTATGTGCCTATTACGCCACCACAGCGTACTAAGATGGGTCCACAACGACGAATGGGCATTTATGTTGGATATGAATCTCCAACGATCGTCCGCTACCTTGAACCCTTGACAGGCGAACCCTTGACTGGGTACGAGCCTGATATCTCGCACTTACGCATTTTTGGGTGTGCCATTTATGTGCCTATTACGCCACCACAGCGTACTAAGATGGGTCCACAACGACGAATGGGCATTTATGTTGGATATGAATCTCCAACGATTGTCCGCTACCTTGAACCCTTGACAGGCGATCTCTTTACCGCTAGATTTGCGGATTGTCACTTTAATGAGACAGTCTTCCCATCGTTAGGGTGAGATAAGAACACATATGTTCAACAGGAACGACAGGAATTGTCGTGGTCTGTCCCCACTATGTCTCATCTCGATCCCCGTACCGCACAGTCCGAACTTGAAGTGCGAAGAATAATCGAGCTCCAGAACGTAGCAGACACTCTACCTGATGCGTTTTCTGATGTTGCCAAAGTGACGAGATCACACATACCTGCTGCAAACGTGCCTGCAAGGATCGATGTCCCAAATACTGGACATCACGCCTCTCCTGTGACACCAGGAGATGGCGCCATTGCCCAACATGGCAATGATGTGGCATCTATGGCCGCAGGTCCCGCAAGAAAGCGCGGCAGACCGATTGGTTCGACGGATACTCGCCCTAGAAAGAGAGAGAATGAGGCACAAACAAATCCTTTGATCATCGATACTCAAAATCCGTCCCATGAGAATGTTCCGGATTATGGTTATGTCCAAGAGACATCATTGGGGGACGCCTCAATGTCAGAACCTATCCCTGAGAACGCAGAGATCTCTGTTAATTACACTAGTGTACATGGGACGTGGGAAAGAAACTCCATCATCATTGATGATGTATTCGCGTATTCAGTGGCGCGTGAGATTATTGAGACCGATGACATCGAACCACGCTCCGTTGATGAATGCCAACGTAGAGCTGATTGGCCAAAGTGGAAAGATGCGATCCAGGCAGAACTTGATTCTCTAGCGAAAAGAAAGGTATTCGGACCAGTTGTGCCAATACCGCCCAACACCAAACCAGTTGGTCACAAATGGGTATTCGTTAGAAAGCGTAATGAGAAAAACGAGATTGTAAGGTACAAAGCTCGCCTTGTGGCGCAAGGTTTCTCACAACGCCCTGGAATCGACTACGAGGAGACCTATTCTCCCGTAATGGACGTCATAACATTCCGCTACCTTGTCAGTTTGGTAGTTTCTGAAAAACTGAACATGCAGCTTATGGATGTGGTTACTGCGTATCTA
Source organism: Rosa rugosa (assembly GCF_958449725.1). NCBI lineage: Eukaryota > Viridiplantae > Streptophyta > Magnoliopsida > Rosales > Rosaceae > Rosa > Rosa rugosa. Next base: position 10,351,260 of record NC_084821.1, read on the forward strand.
TATGGGGATCTAGATACAGAGATATACATGAAGATTCCAGACGAAATTCAGTTACCCAAATCAAGTGGCTCTAAACCACGGAGCGTGTTTGCGATTAGATTGAAACGCTCACTATATGGATTGAAACAATCCGGACGGATGTGGTATAACCGTCTAAGTGACTACTTGATTGGAAAGGGATATGTCAACAATGAACTATGCCCATGTGTGTTCATAAAAAGGACAAGTTCCGGATTTGCAATAGTAGCGGTTCATGTCGATGACATGAACATAATTGGCACCCTTAAAGAGTTAAGGGAAACCGCTGAACACTTGAAATCCGAGTTTAAGATGAAAGATCTTGGGAAAACACGGTTTTGCCTCGGTTTAGAACTTGAGCACCGTAGAGATGGTATCCTAATTCATCAATCAGCTTATACCCAAAAGATGCTTAGGCGTTTCAACACTGACAAGATTAAGCCTTCAAGCACCCCAATGGTCGTCCATAGTCTTGATCCAAGGAAGGATCAATTTCGTCCAAAAGATGACGATGAAGAAGTGCTAGAGGCAGAAGTGCCCTACCTAAGTGCAATAGGCGCATTATTGTACTTAGCACAATGCACAAGATCGGATATCTCATTCGCTGTGAACTTGCTAGCTAGATATAGCTCTGCGCCAACACATCGTCATTGGACTGGTGTTAAAGATATCTTTCGATACCTAAGTGGTACGATCGATATGGGCTTGTTCTATCCCTACAGAGAGAAGATGGATTCTGACCCATAAAGTGCCAGGGACGCCACACATGGTGGATTGCGTTCCCTCTCCCCATCCCAAAACGATATAAGTGTTTTGGAAGGTTTTGCTGATGCTGGGTACCTCTCTGACCCACACAAAGGTCGCTCCCAAACTGGTTATGTTTTCACCATGGGAAAGACCGCGATATCTTGGCGGTATACAAAGCAGACCTTAGTCGCTACCTCTTCGAATCATGCAGAGATTATTGCTCTTCACGAAGCAGTTCGTGAATGTATATGGCTTCGGTCCATAGTTATGCATGTTCGAAGCAATTGTGGTTTGAAGTCTACCACAGATGAGCCAACAAGCATTTATGAGGATAATGCTGCTTGCATTGAACAAATGAAGCAAGGCTACATCAAAGGCGACAATACCAAGCACATATCGCCTAAATTCTTCTACAATCAGCAACAACAGAAGCTCCTCAAGATCAAAGTGAACCAGGTTCGATCTGAGGACAATGTGGCAGACTTATTTACTAAGTCATTGCCCAAATCCACGTTCGAGAAACATGTGGCAAGAATTGGCTTGCGGAAATTATCTGAACTCCCATGATCGTAGTCATCAGGGGAAGGCGCAGACATCAGGGGGAGATGTCTACATGTTCGTCTCGAAACGTGAAGGGTGTGTTGTGCTCTTTTTCCCCTTCGACCGAGGTTATTTTTGTCCCACTGGGTTTTTGTTACTCGGCAAGGTTTTTAACGAGGCAACGAGAGAAGTACCGTGTTTGGGCAACACAAGGGGGAGTGTTCAAGTAAACCCTAATTTGTGTTTGACCCAAACCCTAGGTTACTTGACCTAGTGGTAATAGGGTTAAATTAGAAGGATCTAGATTCCTATTCAATGTACGATTACTTTCCTTGTATGATTAAGATTCTATGCATTGTAATCCTCTATATAAAGAGGCCCCTATTATCAATAAGAATAGATAGAAAATTTCTCTCAATTTCAGTTTCTCTACAACAAAGAGAGTATTTTCGCTGAATTTGGTTTTGGATTATTTCATAACCTTTCTTTTTACATAAATTTTTTAAGCATTTTATTATATGGAAATATGTGGCAATTACAAAATTACAAATTTCTTAACCTTGTCCCATAATGAATTTGTGACTAATCGATTAGTTTCTTTTTCTAAAATTAGGAAGGTTAAGAGAGAATGCAAATTAGTTTCTTTTTCTCATACAATAAAGGGTTCTACAATAAATATGCATGCAAAAGCAATGATTTTAGTTCGACTTAAACCAGAATAAAAGCGCCCATTGCAATCCACATTTTAGTCAAAATACAGGCACACTAGGAATACACGCTCGTTCATCTTCCTTTACTTTGTTCTTAATTTCTTAAGTTGCTGAAAAGAAAATAATAATAATAATAATAATAGCTAAATTCAAAAGCACTATAAATTAATGAACATCTCTTGCGCAAATGCACTGGCTACCAATACTATTTATACATGAACCCGCCGATGATCAACCAAATGAAGCTTCAACCAATATGATCTGAATGCGATGGTTCAACCGGAACGTACTCCTATAGGTGGCTTGTTGACGGCTAATAGGCTTCGTCCGCCAACTGGTGACGACTGTGATTTTGCTCTAGTAATCTCCATGAACTCAGCAGGAGGAATTTCGGAAGCTTTGGAAAAGAAGATTACATTGGATGAGAACAATAGCATTAGAATGAAAGGAACCGTGTAAATAGTGCAGCCCTTGTTTTGTTGATCATATACAGATAGAAAATTCCATGAGTAGAAAAGACTAATTATCTTTTTTTTTTTTTTTTTTGATCGAAATGAAAAACTAATTCATTGATGAAACATCATTACAATCAGAGAGTATGAGAGCCTCCACACTTGGAGGGATGTTGGTAAAGAAATCACTACCAAATTGACCAGCTTTGGCCTCCTGCGCTAAAGTATGCGCTACTAGATTAACCTGCCTACAACCAAAAACCACTCTAGCATCTAAAGCTTCGTGCAACATGTGTCGCAAGTCATCAATTAAGAAACCCAACTCCGATTGATCAAGGGATGAGTCAGAGATAGCTTGAACCAAATCCATACAATCTGTTTCCACTATCACCGGTGTGAAATGCCGATCAATAGCCAACTGCACTCCTAGAAGCAAAGCCAACAACTCCGCATGCCGAGCAGAACTAGACATCATTACTGTATGTCGAAAGCCCCCCATAACAACTCCTTCATGGTCCCTGAACACACCTCCCAATCCTGTGATACCCGAATCCAAACAAAAAGCCGCATCAACATTCAATTTAATAAAACCAATAGGAGGCTTTTTCCAATGGGTCAAATACCCTGATCTATGAACAGAAGGTGAGGGAGTGCGAGCAGCCTTGTAATCCTCCCACCAACCCATCGTTATTGGCACAATATCAGTAGCCAACTTACACTCCTCATCCCAAATCCGGGAGTTTCTGTTACGCCAAGTAGCCCAGATGGTCATCAATAAAGGAGCAAAAGTTGCAGGGGACTGTGAGTAAATGGACACCAACCAGTCCGCAACACAAGAGGCACCTGAGAGATTAGGAATATGAGCTACTTGGTGCATACTAACTGCATGGGGACAATCTCGTAGGGCATAAATAGGGGACTCAACTTCTTCATCACAAAACGGACATTGGGTATCAATATCAATACCTCTTTCACTAAGCCTGCTTCGTGTAGGAAGAATATTAGAGGCCGCCTTCCAAGCACAAACCTTCACATTACCTGGCACAGGGGCATACCATAATTGTTTCCAAAGAGCTGCACTAGGGTTAGGATTAGAAGGTGCGTCTTCAAGAATCCTACACCTAGCAATATGATAAGCAGACTTCACTGTAAATCTACCTTTTCTATCAGCATCCCAAATCCATCTGTCTGCATGGTTCTGAGGGCTAAGGGGAATTGCCTGTATCTTCTGAACAATATGTGTAGGGAATAAATTAGATAAAAGAGTAGAGTCCCACACACCTGGAGCAAGAAACATATCTGCAACCATATTAGCTCGATCGGACCAATACAAACTCAAGTCCTCCCCCATTAGCCAAGGATCTGCCCAGATATTAGTGGTCGTCCCATTGCCAATATGTCTCCGGATACCTGCCCGTAGAATCTCTCTACCTTGCAGGATACTCCTCCAAGCGTAAGAGGGTTGTGACCCCAAAGTAGCTTCCCAAAAATTACAGTGGGGCAAATACAAAGCTTTTAGAAGCCGGCCAATCAAAGAATCCGGGTTTTGGATTAATCTCCACCCTTGCTTTGCTAACATGGCAAGATTAAAAGCAAATAAATGTCTAAAACCCGTACCTCCCATGCTCTTGGGTTTACATAAATCATCACAAGCACGCCAATGCATAGATCTCTTCTCCTCCGTACTACCCCACCAAAACTGAGCACATAATTGGTGAAGCTCCTGAATAAGAGACTGAGGTAGCAGATAACAATTCATCGTATACAGAGGCATAGCCTGAGCTACTACCTTGATTAAGATCTCTCTACCAGCACTACTTAATAATTTAGACCACCATCCTGTCAGTTTCTTGGACAAGTTGTCTTTAATATAGGCAAATGTATCTGTCCTGGACCGACCTACTAAAGTAGGGATACCCCGGTATTTCTCATGCTTGTCTACCACCTGAACTCCCAAAATATTCACCATACTTTCTTGCAAGTGGGGAAGCACACTACTACTGAACACCACATTACTTTTCTGCAAATTAATTTGCTTCCCCGACGCTTTCTCATAAATACTAAGTAATTGACGAATAAGAGAACAATCCTGAGGACTAGCATAGGAATATAACATGCTATCATCAGCAAAGAGCAAGTGACTAATAACAGGAGCCCCATCACAAATACGTAACCCCTGCCATTGACCACTAGCAACAGCATGAGAAATAAGAGCCGATAAACCTTCAGCACATAGCAGGAATAAGTTGGGCGAGATAGGGTCACCCTGCCTCAGACCCCGCTGCGGAGCAATGAAACCTCTGGCAGTGCCATTAATGAGAAAGGAATAACGTACCGTGGATAGAAAAAAACATAATCAGTTCCACCCACTGACTAGCAAACCCCATCTTGAGCATAATTTTCTGCAAAAAACTCCACTCCAGCCTATCATAGGCTTTGCTAATGTCCAACTTAAGAGCCAAAAAACCCTCCTGACCCCATTTCAATTTATGCATGTAGTGAGCAACCTCTGAAGCCACAAGTGTATTATCAGTGATTAGGCGATCTGGTACAAAAGCACTCTGTTGAGATGAAATAAGAGCTGGTAGAAAGGTCTTCAACCTGTTAGCAACAACTTTGGATGCAATCTTATAAATGACATTGCACAAAGCTATGGGTCTCAAGTGCGACATATTCACCACTTCCTTAATTTTTGGAATCAAAACCACATGAGTAAAGTTCAAATCCGGGGGCATCTCCAAGTTAGTCAACAGAGACATAGCAGCATTACTCACTTCATGACCCACCAAGTCCCAATATTTCTGAAAAAACAAAGGAGACATACCATCAGGCCCCGGAGCTTTGGAAGGGTGCATTTGAAAAAGAGCTTCCCGAATCTCCTCCATGCTATACGGGGCCAGTAAGGTCTCATTCATTGGATCCGTGACCCTTGGCGCAATGGTTTGTAGTACCTTCTCCTGAGCTTCCAAGTCGGAAGGCTGAGAACTAAAAATAGATTGGAAATAATCCAAAACCACTTTATCGATCCCATTCTGTGAATCCTGCCAGACATCATTTTCATCAAAGAGACCCTTGATTTTGTTTTTTTGTTGTCGATTAGAGGCTCTCTTATGGAAAAAGAGATAAACATTGAAATAAACCGAGAAATATAGAAAAGGACTTTTTGGGTTTCTTTAATACTTAGGAAATAAAATGGGTGGTTCTAATTGGACCTCCAAATTTAATACTTAGATCTCCATCTTTTTTTTTTTTTTTCAATTATTACTGGATTTTATTAACTCGTATGAAAAGACAAATAAGGATAGAGAGAGTAAAGGAAAAAAAAAATTGTAAGAAGATTTTGTCAACTCATTCTTATAATGATTATGGAGCCATCATAAGAAAGTTCTATGTTGGGATGAGACAAATATAATCATTAATTTCTTATGATGGCTCCATAATATAATACAAGAGTCATGTTAGGAATAAGAATGAGTTCATCCCAACATAGAACTTTTTTTTTTTTTTTTTTGAGGTAGGACATAGAACTTTCTTAAATCAATTGTCATTTATAAATTTGCATGGTAATCAATAGTGAAATACTCCGGCTACCTTCAATTTTTGAATTGGTTTCCTTTATTTTCTTCTATAAATTGAGTATGTTTCCTTCTCTTGAGTCCCTTCCATTATAATCTTAAATTATTCCGTCATAGCTAATGTGAATTGATCAACTTCTACACAACACCCATGTTCTCTTAACTATGGTAGCATCTTTACAATTCACGAAGAAGACGAACAATTATTGCTCTAATTAGAATTCTTCATGGTTGAATTGACAGAGATAAAAAAAGACAATAATAAACATGTATTATAAAAAAAAAGATGAAAACCCTAGCACTCCCAGCGACGCTTCTCGCGCTAACACTAGCGCAGCCTTCTTGTGGCAGCGATGAACACAGCGGCTCCGGCCGACTTCCAAACCCAGGGCATGTCTGTTCGGGTCCTTCCCTATCGTTCAATCCATCCAATTGGGTACCATCTCATCTACACCTCTCAAGCTCTACCACTGATATCCATGGCGGCGGCGTGAGGGATTCAAAGTATTGGCAATTTGATTGGCCTGATGATCATCATGGGGTTGTCTGGTGGGGTCCAGATCAGGGAGACGGCCTGAATCCAAGTCGAGAGGGTGGCCAGATTCGCTATGCGACTAGCGTGATGGTTCCCTGCGAGGTTGAGATGGAAGTGACGCCACTTCTGGCACTGCCTTGCAATGTTGTTCGGCGTCAAAGTCTCAATGGATCAAACTTGGAACAACTTTGGGTATTATTGCTTCTGTTTGCAATTGTCATGGATCTGATGGCAGTACCCATGCTATGGCCTGAATCTCGACGGCTCGATTCTCGCCTGGATGATCCTATCTTTAGGCTGGGCACATCGGGTTTTATACGGAATAGAGTGCTTAGGGCAATTGGAGGTGCACTGCAAGTGCTATGCAGCAGCGCTAGTGGGGCTGCAACTAAGTTGAGGATGACGGCGGTGACCGGCGGCGCTGCTAGGCTAACTATCAGTGGTCGGCTTTCAAAGGCTTGGGTGCCCATAGTAACTGGGGTTGCCAATGTTATGTCCAAATGGGCTTTTGTTTGGGCCCAGGTTAGTTCTTCCAGATCAAAAGGGGTTGTCAAATTGTTGGGCTACTGTCGGACCCACTTCATATTGGATCGGACCTCTCCTTCGGAGCCTAAACCAAGGAAAGTTGGTGCGGAAGAAGTTCTATGGCTGACCTACATAGCCAAACCTTCTAGCCCTAGCTTGAAGGGCGAGCAAGAAAGCTAGGTTCTTGTGTGGTGTTGGGCCTATATGCTATGTCTCAAAACCCCCATAGTTTATAGGCTCACTTTAATAAGTGAGCGATTAGTTCGAATATAGGTGGTCTATCTCTATGTATAACAGTAGTTTCTCTTACTACAACTTCTTGATCTGTCTATAGTTGAAGGCAACAGAAGGATATGTAATGGCCATCTTGGCATGCATTTTAATGAAATCCACATTTCTTTCAAAAAACAGAGATACAAAAAAACAAAAAAAAATAAAGGAAAGAAAGAAGAAAAAAAAAAACAACAACAAATTGTTGATCAATATATACAGATTTAATTAGTCAAGGGTGTTTTGATAAAATTAAGCTTTTTAAGTATTTAAAAAAGTGAAGTGAAGGTTTAATAAGTAATAGATGTCCAAATATCAAATTTGGAGGCCAACTAGAACCACCCTAAATTGAATTAAGTGATAGAAGAAAATATTTCATGTTAATAGCAGCCATAATTATTTTCTACAATAATCTAAACTAAAGAAAAAAAAAAACTCAAATTTTAGTGAGGGATCCTTTTTTTTTATTATAGATCTCTTAAAATGCCAGATGTTATCGAAAAGTTGAACTAATAAGCGATCTCTTAAAATGGCCAAAAAAAAAAAAGGATCCCTAACTAGAAGGGCTCTGTATATATATCTACATTAATCTTGACCGTTTAGATTTTAAGTCTATATGAGTAGATAATTTCTGCAAAGTTTCAGCCAAATTGATCATCGTTAATGCATTCAAAACTGTGATTTACAATTATAAACACGAACGGTTGAGGTTAGACAGATTCGGTTCGTCTATTGATTTAATCTAATTCGATATCTTAACAATCATCAATTAGGCTGAAAATTTGTAGAAATGATCTATACATTAAGACCTAAAAACTGAACGATCGAAATGCTGAAATACGATCGGAAAGTGGGTCCAACAAGGGATCCCTTAAAGTGGCCAAAAAAAGAGGATCCCTTAGTGGAAGGGATATATACAAAAGCATAGCCTTTTAGACAAGAGTGTTATCAATGTCTTAACGACCATCAATTTGACTGAAATTTTGCAAAGATGATCTATACATTAGTACCTAAAAATTGAACTGTCAAGATGTGGATATGCGACCGAAAAGTGACCCTAAACCCTAACATCGCTCTGAAATTTCAGAGCGACTCATCGCTCTGGATAGGATATATATATATATATATCCACTGAGGGACCCATTTTTCAAATGTATTTCAGTATCTCGACTGTTAATTAAATATTTAGGTCGTGTAGATCACTTTTACAAATTTTCAACAAAATTGATAATTGTTAAGGTACCGAACTAGATATAATCAATGGACAAATCTACTCATATATAGAACGCAAATATATGATGTGTGCTTGACATGACACGACAACTAAAATTGAGTACACAAATCTTATATCTCATTTGATGCCCAACAATCATCTGCCTTATTTTCATCAAGAGAAAAATGATACAAATATGTTAACAATAGTCTAGACATGTAAATAACAACAAAGAAGTCCTCTGAAAGGCTCAAATAACGAAGCCAATATTATTACAAAGAGACAATGGTCTTGTCTGGAAGTCGAATTGCTGTAGATCTTCGCTGGTTTATTTGTAAGAACAAGCAAACATTTCACTACTATGTCGGCTGCATTAATTAAGGTTTCGTAGGTCCCTGCCCACAACAAATTGGCTCCGGGGGAGATGGTACTCACTACAAAAAAAGGGGTTTTTTGCGACATAAGAAAAATGTCGTAAAAAGATCTAAAAGCGTCGTAAATAACCTTTTGCGACGGTTTTGCGACGCTTGGTGAACCGTCGGCATAAAACGCGTAGCAAATACTTTTTCACTTTTTACGACACATAAAGTGGCGTCGCAATAACCTTTTGCGACGGTTTTGCGACGTTTCTTTTAGTGTCGCAAGAAATTATGTCATAAATAATTATCATTAAATGCGACACGTAAAAAAACGTTGTAAAAACCTTTTGCGACAAGATTACGACGCTTTTTATCCGTCGCAAATACTTGGTGAGGTAAATAAAAAAAAATTACAGCAGCCAAGATGGCTGTCGCAGAAAGAGGTAAACACAATTTGCATTTACATTATAAATGCCTTTCACTTATAACAAATAAACATCATATATGATGTTAACTGTTTATACAAAAAATATTCTAATGTCATATACAAATATTACTATTCAAAATAATCATATGGACATGCATGTACGGTATGTAATCTTGATTCCAACCCTGCACATATACAATTAGACATAATTAGCATGGCCATGAGAAAAAAGATAAATGTTGTGCTAACATGCTTATCTATCTATGATTTCAGTATATAGTTGTGCTTCAACAATAGAATCAAAGCAAAGATGTAAAGTTCAAAAAAAAAAAAAAAAAGAAGAAGAAGCAAAGCTGCAACAAAACTTATCTCTCCAATCAAACCACACAACAAGGAAAAAAACAAGAAAGAAAGCTAAAACTCCCAGAACTATGAATAGTAACCAAAATCAAAGTTATATAAAATCATAACTAAGTTAAGCTCAAGTGCTTGTCCTAAATTAATCATAAATGCAGTCCAAAAACTAGATTCATTACCTCAAGTGAGAGTGCTTGTCACAAATAGAAGTTCAAAGCCCTGCAAAAGAAAAAGAAAAACCCAGTTTATCCAAATCAGAGGAGGAAACATAGATAAATATATAAAAAAAAAAGGTCAAGATATCTCTAAATAAATCAAAAGTGACCCAACTAAGTGGTTTAAACAATCTTGCATCAAACCAGTTATTAATAAGTTTGATTATGATGCAGACTTACAGAGCTACTTACAGAGACATGTGTTAATCTTTGGATGAACTCAAATGAGTAATCAAGCATACACATACATATATACTTATGAAATTTTCAAACAGCAAGGATTACCAACTATACAAAATTATCACTGAATAAGTAGCTAGACACTTGGTTTGTATATAGGTATCCAAAGTCGGCAAATTTTACACTTCTCATCTTCTAAAATCTAAGTTTTTGCTAAAACTCGTATAAATCAATTTAACTATAAATCATCATGAACAAAAAAAGATCAAGACATCTAAAGAAAGATATACCTTTGCTTATTAGATCAAATTAGGGTAGACAAGACAAATAAGAATTGGGGCTTTTTCCTGTTGACATTCAATTATTAGATTTTGATTACTAATTCCAAATATAAAAAAAGACTTTGATTACTAATATGCAAATATCACAATGAAAGAAAACATATAGTTTACCCATCGATCACATGAAGAACTAGGCCACCCAAATATCTAGAAGACCTTAATTTGTTTTGGGTTGTCTCCTGCACTATGTGAAGCGAACAAAAAATTGATCATATCAATTAAATATAGACACAATTAAACTGAATCTATCGCACTTGGATTAATTCTCAAGACCCCTTATCCATTAATCCTCCGAATTAAACAAGCATTAACGAAACCAAATACAAATAAAACGAACCCAGAATCAGTCGAAAACACAAAATAGCAAGTTAGAGAAGAAAGGAGCGAGAAAGAGCTTACCTTTGGATTTCGGAGGTCTTAAGGTTTTTGTGACTGAGATAAGAGGAGATAGAGTGTCAAGAAGTGAAGACCTATTTTTGGAGGAGGAAGAAGATGATCTGTTACAGGAACTTCTTGATGGGTATCAATTTTTGAGGCTTCAATCACTATCCTTCTGAGAGGGAAAGAGGGGAAACTAAGAGCAGTTGACTCTTGGCAGAGACACGGTCAATAACCTAGGTTAATTCTAAAAAGATCTCAAGTACGAGATGTGTTCCTATATGTAGCGAATAGCAGTTATCTTTTAACTTTTGCTGTGCTTTTGCGACATTACTTAAACCATTGTAGCGAATAGTTTGGCTCCGAGTAATTTTTTTTTTTTGTCAATTATCTATGCCTTTTAATGAATAATTGCGACGGCCGCGCTAATGTGTCGCAATATATATGTCGCGAAAAGCTTGTTTTTTTGTAGTGACTGTAGCTTTCCGTCCGTACTCCAGCTTCCGTGAAAACGGTTTGCTCGCGTTGTAACTACTAAACTTCATTAGCAGGTCCAGCCAGGTCTTCTCTTCTATAATTAATTGGCTCAGACAAAAATAAATTAGTATATAGATGGACCATAAAGGGGGCCTCATGTGAGACCTAATATTTAGGACCTCAATTTTAGATGTCATGTCATATAAATAAATATAATTTTATTTTTAATTTCACATAATATATTTTACCACATAATAATCTTATAACACTAACTTTACTCTTTTATGTTTCATTTTAGATTTTGAAATTCTACTCTGTTACGTTATAATTTTGCATCCCAAGTTAGTAAATCATCATCCTACTAGGGAGCCTATTAGAGCCATGTTTTCAATTTGCAAAATACTTGAAGGCAAAACTAATGATTGTATAAGATTGATTAAATTAGAGAGCACATGAATACATATGATGAAATTAGAAGTGCAGGGGCACAATGGATTTAAGGTGTGGAGGTAAAATGAAATTAGCCCTTAAAATTATGTACGAATAACTTTCTACCCCACAATACTAACTATATATATATATATATATATAATCATATGAATATTTAATTTTCACATTATATTTTCATTAATTACAGGAACCCAACAAACTTCGAATTCATATACATGTGCTTCTGCAAGGGATCAGATATATACACTCAAATGTATGTGCAAATCTCTTGATTGAATTACATGTATATTGCTTTGCTTTTGTACTTTTCTTTTTATTTGCACATTGAGCAATTTTTAAGAACTAGGATTCAACATGATCTGGTGTTTGACAAGAATCAAATGTAGTCTAAGAATGCATGAGTAGAATGAAATTTTTTTTTTTTCCTTTTCTTGATTGAAGTAAAAATATTTGTTGTTTAAATGTAAACATGAGTGTAATGAAAAGAAGAAAAGAAAAATATTCTAAAAAAAAATTTAGAGCCATCATATTTTGGAAGGACAAGATGGTATTTTTCTCAAGAATCACATGACATAGTGTGACAAATAGGTGATGTATGTGCTTGACATGACATGACACCTAACATTGATGCCACAAATCTCAGGCCTCATTTGAAGCCAACAATCATTTTCCTATATAGATATATACCAATCCTATAATAAGTGATTGCATGTTCGTCAATCAAACAATGTATGATTCATTAAATGATTAAGATACGGACTAATTACGTACCGGATTTTGATTTTGAAGATGCAGAGAGCCTAGCAAATGTTATTTTGGAAGAGAAGAGTAGCAATAAGAATAGTAAGAGACGCGAATAAAGAACAGCACAAGATTTGTTGTGAACCATTTTCTATGTATCATATACAAGTGCAAGAATAAGTTCGTGCTTCCCAGCCACCCTAGATTATATATAGAAAACTAGAGTAGCATATGACGCACAAAACACTCCCATTCTTCAGGTCATGGGGTGTCAAATGTAGGAAACTTCTGCCATCCACCTAGAGTGGTTATCCACATGGGGCTCTTTACCGTTGATCTGTGGCTGACCAGATCTGGAGCAAATCTGGCCGTCTCTTTCCTGTTAGTGTGAGTTCGTCGTAAATGTTAGTGTGAATTTGTGAAAAAAAGGATCCTAAACGAGAAGTCTCACCTGAAGGTATATATGAAGGCATTAGGTCCCAGAGACTCAACCCCCAAAAAGGATCCAAACAAGAAGTCTCACCTGAATAAATTTGCGCAACTCCTTAGAATATTGTTCGCAAGGGTTTCTTCACCTTTGATTGATCCACAGAGTACTCCGTCTGGCTGAAAGACGTTAAATTCAAGAACTTCTTGGGAGACAACCTAAAAGACGCTTTCTTCACTTTCTTTGTTTTATATTTAGTCTTTTGACGTGTTTTCTGTTTGTTTTAACACAAAGAAATAGATAAGGGTTACCTGCAAACAGCTAAGTTTATAGTCAATGTAGTTCAATCCACCTGAACAAACTTTTCAGCAGTAGACATCCCGTCCTCTGGATTTTCATAAACTTGATTTTGACTTGAATTCCAATTCCATGTTGGCTTTCCCATCTTCCTTGCTCGACCCTATCACCTGCTGAAAAGTTCATTGTTAGACACCGCGCAAATTGTCACCATCCTTATCTGGCTTCCCCACTGGTCATTAATTGACAATTAATCCAACCTTGTAAACACTCCGCATGCATCCCCTCAAGAACATTGCACATAATTTCTTCAGACTATATAAGGAACCACAACATTAATTTGCGCATTTTGTTAACATGTTTTGCATTTGCTCAGCAATCAATTTTCAAATGCAACGCAACAAGAAAAACTATATATTACTTTTTAACGAGTGTCCTAGCATGGGGCTTCCCTAATCTTCAAATCCCGGTCGTCAAATAAATGATTATTTTTCTACCTTACTAGTTGCTATCTCAAGTTTCTGTAATTCATGTAGCATTTCTTATACCAGGTTAATTTGTTTTTGTTTTTGAAAATTCAATTGTTTTATTAAGGGGGAAAAAAAAAAGGAACAACAGCGGATGGATCCCAAAAAAGGATCAACAGCAAGCTCACAAAGAGTACGAACCCAGCAACATAATGCAAGAAAGAAAGAAGAAACAAAGCCTCGACACAGACAAAGAAACAAGACCAAACTAACAGGCTAATTTCTCTTTTGAAGGCGAGGTCATGAGTAACTATTCGCGCAGGAAATTTAAGAAAACAAATATTAAATGAGCGATGATAAAGAAC